>NW_028246722.1:0-196760 GCF_964263255.1 Lissotriton vulgaris | reverse complement strand
CATCCTAACCCATCCGTGCCCGTTGTTCGCACTTTGAAGAAACAGCTAACCCTAAACACCCTAATCACAATCAGTGGCCGTTGTTGATTGTACTTTGAAGAAACAGCTTACCCTAAACATCTGGAGTTCTGGACTTTTATTAAGGTCCAGAGGTGTCAGGTACAACACCCGAAGACCCCTGAGTTCTACCTGTCTTGGTGCACAAATAAACAGAAACACGGGCTTCTCGATGGTGGCGTCAAAGACCAAAGGTTTATTACTGCAGGGACACAGAAGTCACAGAAACTACACACGGGCAGATTCTAGGAGCCTGTTCGATTTGCACAAAGTGGGTTGCTCCTTACATACAAATTATTTAGCTGGGGGCAACATTCTCTACATACTAGTACGTTTCTTAACCTTTATGTCCTAAACAATAAATATTTGGCGTTACACGGGAATCGTCAACAATATCTGATGTCAAAACATTACGAACGAGGGGTTCCCACTGTTCCATCATAATCCCATGTCAACTTTTCATTCAAGAGCCGGACCGCCTCATCGTAAATTTCGTTACCTCCCCCTAATAAAGGCCCAGAAGGAAAGGAGCAGAGCAGAAGATAGAAAAACAGGATAAGAGATGTTTGTGGGTCGTAAATGGCCAAGGCTACCAGCTTCGGCCGCCTAATCATGATCAGGCCAACGAACATGAGAACCAGTATAGCAGGACTGGCCTCAGGCCGGGGAGGCAGCTTTTGCCGAGTCATGCGGCCACAGCGTTTCTGTCCTAAGGTGCACGTGTCACTAGCAAGGTGAATCGCCGGCTAAAGCCTACGTGTCCTTAACTGAAGTGAATTGATCAGAGGTCACTGTGTGTCCATTGACTATGTGAGGGCAAGAATACAAAATGGCTGCCATAATCTAAAATGGATGCCATGGGTGAACCAGAAATGTGATTATAACAAGAGTGCTCTTGCTCGTAGCATAGCGAAAACTCCATGATATGCTAAATGGATCATTTGCGGTTCACTGATACCAAAATTGTGAGTTTACGACAATGTTGAAAACACGGTTTCAAATCGTCACGGAACCTCAGACCCTCCTTTTGCCCTTACATAGGCAATTACTCAGTCTATGTCAGAGTCTATCTCGATGTTCATTAGGTCAGTGATATGTTGTTGCAGCATCATCCTTTCTCGCACCTTGTCTCCAAACACAGGTGGTTTTCTAAAACAGGTTGCAGCACAGAGGCTACACAAAGCGGGACCACATTGGATAATAAGGCAGCACGAGAATAGGAATACTAGGATAATACCAACGACCATCAGAACCTTCCATCCCCACGCTGATAGTAGAGTCCACAGCCACTCTATTAAGGACCAATTTCCCTTGTCTACGTGAATAGAGTCGGAAATCTTGTGTAGCTTAGAGATCGCTTTGTGTACGGTCGGAGCATTATTGGGGATAAAAACACAGCAGCTCGATTGGATCATTCTGCATACCCCACCTCGATCTGCAAGTATTACGTCAAGAACCATACGGTTCTGCAACGTCATGAGGCGATCCGCCTGGAGCTCAGCTGTTAAATTACTAAGGGCACCAGCAGTTTCTGTAATAGTAGATTCAACTACCCGTGTTAGCTGACGTAGATTTCTACTATTGGCCATAGGCCCCCAGAACGGAAGGAAACCTTTGAAAAAGTCTCCGGCTTCCTGACCAGCGGTATCTTCTTTGCTGAAAACACCTCTTGCTACTCTGGTCTTGTGATAATCTGGGGAAGCAGTGTATGTCGGAGGCAACAGTCGAGCAATATAGCATGAACCTGAAAAGTCAGCAGGCAGCCATGTATATGCTCTATCCTGACAGATGAAGTAGGTACCCTTAGCAGTTAGGAAGGCAGGGGAGGAGTTCGACGGATACACGTAAGTCTCAACACAGTCACTCCTCCCTAGCCGAGCTCTTGGATTTCTCCCATTACCTTGCAAGCAGAATTGACCTCGGTGAGGTACGACCCAGACTGGAGTGGAGCTTTTACGCTTGCTTTCACCCAAACTAATACTATACTCCGTAGAATTCCAACTCAGATAAACCCGTAGTTCATCTCTAGGGACAGATGGGGAGTTATTGACGTCTTTAATCATGTCAGTTATTCCCTTTATCAAGGCTTTATTAACGGATGTATACTTAGCGGAACGTGGAGGACGCGGGGGATAGGTCTCGAGAGCATAGACAAATACAGTTTGGAAGGCCCGACATGATCCATTATAGCTAAAAGGCAAGACCAGATATGGAATGCCTTTATCCATAGTGTGTGGTATCAATCCACATACCCAGCAGTCTGTTGTGTTAACTACCAGTTGGTGTTGATGCAAGAGTTGTACAAAAGTGTTATTTATAAATTCTGAGCGTCGAGCTTGCTCATGTTCAGGGAACGGGTGAAAAGAATGAAAAGAAGCAACAGTAGAAGAAACAAGATCAAGGGGAGGTACTGTAGTTGTTATCGGTGCAAAAATGAAATGCATACCAAAGACGATTCCACCCACCAACGTTATTAAAACAATCAAAAACGTAATTGCACATTGCATCAGAAAACATTTGTTATGAAGAATCTTGTAGAGTCTATTTCTGCGAACATAAATTACATTCTCTCGGTGCAGCCCAGGAAGCTCCATCTTCTACAACCGCTCGCGACCACTGATGATATGTACGTAGTTGAAAATGCCTCTATCAGCCCTGGGAGTTCCCAGAACTAACAGAAAGACCGACCTTGTGTCTGGCCCCCGCAGATTCAACTAGGCACAAAGCCACGACCCTACGGCTACCCAGACGGCAAGGTAATTAAAACAACATAACATACATAGAAAAATACAAAATATTAGCAAACTTCCTGGCTGGAGGCAATGTGAGGTTCCGTGACGATTTGAACCCATGTTTTCAACATTGTCGTAAATACATAATTTTGGTATCAGTGAACCGCAAATGGTCCATTTAGCATATCCTGGTGTTTTCGCTATGCTACGAGCAAGAGCACTCCTGTTATGAACACATTTCTGATCTACCCATGGCATCCATCTTAGATTACGGCAGCCATTTTGTATTTCTTCCCCTCACATAGTCAATGGACACGCAGTGACCTCTTTCACTTAAGGACACGTAAGCTTTAGCCGGAGATTCACCTTGCTAGTGACACGTGCACCTTAGGACAGAACACGCTGTGGCCGCATGACTCGACAGAAACTGCCTCTTCTACCTGAGGCCAGTCCAGCTATACTGGTTCTCGTGTTCGTTGGCCTGATCATGATTAGGCGGCCGAAGCTGGTAGCCTTGCCCATTTACGACCCACAAACATCTCTTATCCTGTTTTTCTATCTTCTACACCTGGCTCTGCTCCTTTCCTTCTGGGCCTTTATTAGGGGGAGGTAACGAAATTTACGATGAGGCGGTCCGGCTCTTGAATGAAAAGTTGACATGAGATTATGATGGAACAGTGGGAACCCCTCGTTCGTAATGTTTTGACATCAGATATTGTTGACGATCCCTGTGCAACGCCAAATATTTATTGTTTAGGACACAAAGGTTTAGGAATGTACTAACATGTAAAGAATTTGCCCGAAGCCTAATATTTAGTATATAAGGAGCAACCCTCTTTGTACAAATCGAACAGGCTCCTAGATACTGCCCGTGTGTAGTTTCTGTGACTTCTGTGTCCCTGCAGTATTAAACCTTTGGTCTTTGACGCCACCATCGAGAAGCCCGTGTTTCTGTTTATTTGTGCACCGAGACAGGTAGAACTCCGGGGTCTTCGGGTGTTATCCCTGACACCTCTGGACGGAACCAAAAATGTCCAGAACTCCAATTGGCGCCCAACGTGGGGCGACGTCATTCGGTACCGGTCCAAAAGCCTGAAGAGTTCGAGAAGCTTCGTGTGAAGATTCCTGAGGGAGGCGCCCCACTTCATCGATCCCGGAATATCGCAAAAGTGGCCCGACGTTCTCTTCCACGAGGGTTCCCGTTCGGACGGCTGCAGTGGTCCGTTGCCTTGACCGTCGCCCTGTCTTGGACCCGAGGTGCAGTCCTTAGTACGGCGAGACGTGACGGGTTTCTCCTTGGTGACGTCTTCAGTGCCTCAGTTAAGTATTAAGTGGTTGCTAGTTGGTTACTTCGTAAGGGTTGCTCCTGTTTGAATAATCCTTTTAGTTCTTGGTTTGGTTTGGTTTCGTAAGATTATCACTGGTTGTTCTAGTTACGATAATCTTTTGGTTTAGTTTGGGTATCGATACATTTGTTCGCTTTGGTAGGCCTAAGTTCTTGGTTCGAGTGCGCACCTTTTGTTTGTGTTTTGTCTGTTCTGTGTTCCGGATTATAAAATGGTAAGTCGGAAAAATTGTATGTTGTCGTGTTTCGGTTGCAACAGTGATTCCCGGTTGGAGGACTCATGTCTGGTTCCTCCGATTGGAACTCCTCTTTATGATCTGTATTGTAAGTTTGGAGTGGGTCCTATATCTTATAATAAGGTGTGGATCCGATATACAGAAAAAGACGGTGTCCTTAGTTGGCCACTGCATAGTAGCTTTGAACCTGAAGTTCTTGATAATTTGGAAATGAAATTGTTTAAGAAGAAAGCCCGGCCGGCAATGTTTGATTCTTTCCGTTATTGGCAAAAAGAATCTAAACAAAGAGAAATTCAAAAGTTAAAGAAAGAACAGAAAGAGCAAGAGTTGACTTTAGAACAGTCTGCTAAGCAGCTGCAACTCAATGAGTCTGAGAAAACAATAGAGGTGGCCAATAGAGAGCGTAATTTAGCGATAGACAAGTGCTATCCTGCCTTGCCATCGAGTACAGCTAAGATAATAGAGGACCCCGAAAAGGATCCCTTGTTGTCTTACTTGTTGAGGTCACCCCCACCGTATGCACAGGGTGCTACGGCTCCACCTTTACCGAATGTTCAATTACCGGTTGCTGGACAGCCTGGTATTCCTGCTCCTGCTCCTCTGAATCAAGCTCCTGTACCTCCTGTGGTCAATGTTAATGTTCCTTCGGCACCCCCTCTTCCAGGGTTGCCGGCTTCTTTACCTATACCTGTATCGCTTACACCTGTTGTTTCACAAGCTACTTTGCCTGCTACTCCTACTGTTCCTGTTTTATCTGTTCCAACTGCTACTTTATTTACTGCTTCTGCTAGCGTTATGACTCCGCTTTCTGTTCGTCGGAGAATCACTGATTCTGTCTCTAATATTCTATCTCCCTTCTATAAAACTTTAATTAAGACTCCTGCCTCTGACTCCGTTCAGAGACGCAGTCAGCATCCCAGTACTGAAGAACGGGGAATATTAGATTCCACGGCTCTTAGATGGATTTCGAAAAGTGGAAGATATAGTACTAGAGATGTATTAGATACATTTATGCAATGGAAAGAACCGACACAACGATATGTGTTCGACAAAATGTGCTCGCTTTTGCGTGAGGAATTGGAGGAGGATGACTCTGAATCAAATCTAGAAGAATTAATTCAAGTCCAGAAAGAATTTGCCGCAGGTATGATAGTTGGGCAAAACATAAAAGAAGCGATGGAACTGATTTTAAGTTATAGGAATGATCCATCCCTTCGTTCACCAAGAGAGTTAGAGAAACGTAGTACGAAGCAGAATCGCCAATATCCAATGAGGGAGGTTCCTCCAATTTGGCGCGAAGCTGTGCCAGCTAATGCGAACCGTGGTATTGCAGCCGCTCCGGCCCAATTCCAGAGAGTGTGGATACACATTCCGTGGAAGCGAGCCGAAGTGTTAGCAGTGAAACAGGCCTTACCTGATCCACGTAAGAATCCCGCCGGATACTACAAAGAGTTAGCGCAGACAGTTGAAGCTTGTGTGATGAATTTAGCGGACATTGACATGTTATTTGGGAATGTAGTTCCGCAACCAATTTGGGCTAAAATTCGTAAAGAGAATCATCCAATTGCCCTAGGTGGTGATTGGGCAGCTATAATTGCAGCGGATGGTCAACAAATAGGTGGTTCCAAACCTGAACCCCTAATTGCTGATTTACCGAATAGAATAATAGAATTAATGAAGACTCTGATGCCAGCATTGCTCGTTAACTGGGATAAGTTGTCCACATGCAGACAGAAGAAAGACGAAAGTGTTTCCGACTTTTTCACAAGGTTTGAAGAGACTTTCGTAGATCACAGTGGTCAGGATATGAGCACGGAAGGAGGACAGAGATTATTTGTTGATAAATTTGTGCACAATCTATTACCAGAGCTTAGTAATAAATTGAAAGATTCTGAGAGTGCGTGGGCTGTCTCTACAACTGCGCAAATACTTGCAACTGCACAGTATTATGAAAATAGGGATAAAGAGGAGAAAGAAAAGTCAGATAAGAAAACGAAAGATTTAAAAACTAAAGTTCTTTTACAGCAAGCGTATCCGCCTGGCACGAATCAGACAAATACGCAGCAAGGGTCATATCAAAAGACAGATTATGGTTCCCAGAGACCACAATATCAGTGGAATCAGTGTGCTTACTGCAAGAAGGAAGGTCATTATAAGAATGAGTGTCCAGTCTTAGCACAGAATAATGCTGCAGCAGCTCAGAGAGGTCGTGGTGGTTATGTGCAAAATTCCAGAGGTCGAGGACGAGGTGCTATGCCTCCACAGACGAATGATCGCCCTTCTAATCATTTTGATCAGCGAAATGGACAGTCTGCCCAACAAAATAGATCTCAACAGTATCATGTTGAAGACTACTGTGAAGTTAATGAGGAATTTCAACAAAATGAGTACTAGGACAGCCATGGACAAAGAGAGGGAGTAGTATCAGTTCCAGTAGATCAGAGTGGGCCTTATGTCACAGTAGCAACATCAGGTGTAGTCGAACCGTTTCTGTTGGATACTGGTGCAGCAAAAAGTTCTATCATTCATGCGAAACTCCCTGGCGCACCTTTGTCTGGCTTAACAAATGTTTCTGTAGGTTTTTCAGGCGCCCCTGTTTACAACCCTGTATCTGGTCCTTTGTCTATTTCTGTTGGACCCCGTCAATTGAAAGCACCCTTGATTTTGACGACCGGTTGTAATGAAAATCTGCTTGGTTTAGACTTGTTAAAACGCCTGTACGCGACATTGTACTGTTCTCCGGCAGGATTACAGCTTACATTGGGTAAAAGAATCATCTCTCCGATGTACTTGTCGATGGATGCGCTCCCACCAGAGCTGCGTTCTCTCCCTGATATTCTTTGGGCGACTGGTCCTAACGATGTAGGTCTTTTAGAAATTCCACCATATGTAGTCACTTTGAAAGCGAATGTCAAATTTCCACGAATCCCACAATACAAGATTTCTAGTGAAGGTGAACGTGCACTTTTATTGATTGTGCAAGACTTGATTAAAAAAGGCGTGGTTGAAGAAACCAGAGGAAATGTCTGTAACAGTCCTGTATTGCCAATTTTGAAGCGTACTGATCCTACAAAGCCTCCAGTCTATAGGTTTGTAATTGATCTTAGAGAGGTTAACAAAATTGTGATTCCGCAGTTTCCTGTGGTACCAGACATTACTGCATTGTTAACATTGATTCCTGCTACGGCCACATGGTTTTCAGTTATCGACTTGAAAAATGCCTTTTTCAGCATTCCGATAGCAGAAGAAAGCAGAGATATTTTCGGCTTCTCTCTAGGAGGTCGAAGCTTCAGGTTTAAACGTGCTCCACAAGGCTATTGTGAGAGCCCATCCATTTACAGCCAGGCACTAAAAAGCCAGTTAGATTCCTTTGTACTTCCTCCTGGTTCTGCTTTAGTGCAATATGTAGATGATCTTCTAGTGGCTGCCGATGACAAGGAAACTTGCAAAGCAGCTACAATTTCCTTATTGCATCATTTGTCTAGTTTGAATCACAAGGTGTCACCTTCGAAAATGCAATACTGTTGCCAAGAAGTGACCTACCTAGGTCATCTCTTGTCAAAGGAGGGAAGAAGGCTGACCCCAGAGAGAATAAAAGCAATTACGCAAATGAATGTTCCCAGCACACAGAGAGAAGTACATGCCTTTTTAGGTATCACCTCATACTGTAGGCAATGGATCCCAAATTTTTCTCTTTTGGCAAAACCATTGGTAGCTTTGACTGGGAAAAATGTTCCGAGTCCGGTGCCATGGTCTGCCGAATGTCAGCAGAGTTTTTCTGAATTACGAAATGCACTGTGTTCAGCTCCTGTGTTGGGTACACCTGACTACAGCAAGCCATTCACGCTCTATGTCCACGAGAGAGAAGGTTGTGCGTTGAGTGTTCTGACACAGAGATTTGGTGATAAACAACGCCCTTGTGCGTATTTTTCATCAACATTAGATCCGGTAGCTAGAGCGTTGCCTAGTTGTTTGAGAGCTACAGCGGCAGCTGCGGCTTCCATTCGACAATCTGCTGGGTTGGTGATGAACAACATGCTAGTGGTTATGGTTCCTCATGCTGTGGATACACTCATGAACCGGACCAAAATGCAACACCTTACCAGTGCTAGATTATCAGGCTACGAGCTGACACTGCTAACGAGTCATATTCAGATCAAAAGATGCAATGTATTGAATCCAGCAACATTGTTGCCGACTAATCAGGAGTTGAGTGATTCGGAACCACATGACTGTTGCTTCAGAACTGAGGAAGAGACAAAAGGACGAATTGACCTTAAAGACACTCCGTTGTCAGATCCAGATGGCACGTTGTATGTTGATGGGTCTTGCTTTAAATTGGAGAATGGTGATGTGACTGCTGCTTACGCAGTAACGACTTTGAGTACGATTGTGGAGACTGCGAGAGTGAGTCAGAATTCTGCCCAAGCTGCGGAATTAATTGCACTAACGAGAGCGTGTGTTTTAGCTAAGGGAAAGAGAGTGAATGTGTTCACAGATAGTCAGTACGCGTTCGGCGTGGCCCATAGTTTTGGCCGTTTGTGGAAAGAGAGAGGTTTCATTACGTCCCATGGGACTAAGATTCAACATGGTCAGCTAGTTAACGACTTGTTGGAATCTCTAACCTTGCCGACTGAAGTTGCGATTGTGAAGTGCAGTGCACATAAAGCAATCACAGATGATGTTGGTCGTGGGAATGCTTTTGCTGATGAGACCGCTAAACAGACAGCTAGGAATATGATGAGTAGAATGTATGTTGCTACGTCTGCAAGATGGATTACTGAGTCTGGAATGTGTGAGGACACAGTGGAAAGTGTGAAAGAAATTCAGAAAGAGGCGACTGAGGAGGAAAAACTCGTATGGAAAGAAAGCACGGGTAAATTGGACTCGAGTGGGTGTTGGATTGATCTGTCGGAACAACAGCGTTGGATGTTGCCTGATGCGTATGTGCTTGCAGTAGTAACGATGGCGCATGGAGCAGCGCAGATCAGTTCTAAAGGGATTTGTAAGATGTTGGCTCCAGTCTGGAAGAATGATGGGATTAGTAAGTATGCAGAGAGAGTGGTGAGAAATTGCATGGTATGCCTGATGCATAATCCTGGCAAGGGAATCCCCATACCCGCTGGTCACTTCGCTCCTCCTTCTTGCCCCTTTGAAGTGATTCAGTTAGACTTCATTCACATGGATCGCTGCAACAATCTAAAGTACGTCCTAGTGGTAGTTTGTGCTTTTTCCAGATGGGTCGAAGCATATCCACTGAAGGACAATACTGCCTTGTCCACTGCCAAAATTCTTCTCAAAGAATACTTCACCAGATATGGCATGCCACGGATTGTATGGTCAGATAATGGAAGTGAGTTTGTAGGGAAAGTTATGCAGAGTGTGTGTACTGGTTTAGGGATCAAACAGAAGTTCCACAGTGCGAATCATCCCCAGTCTGCTGGTTTAGTTGAGGGTTACAATGGCACCCTCAAACTGAAACTTGCTAAGATACAAGCATCCACGGGTTTGTCCTGGCCAGATGCACTACCTTTGGCTCTGTTATCCACAAGAGCGACTGTGCATTCTAGAGTAGGGCTTAGTCCGTACGAAACAGTTTTTGGCCGTCCGGCCAATGTTTGGGGAGTACCTAGACCGAAGTAATTTAAACAGTTGGAATACCCAATGTTAATTGATTACCTTTTCGACTTGACTGCTAAATTGAGTCTTATTCACCAACAGGTTTTCGATGCATTGCCAAAGCCACCGGAGAGTCCAGGTCATCAGCTGAAACCAGGGGATCAAGTGGTCATCCGTAATTTTGCAAGGACGAAGAATCTCCAACCCAGATTCGTTGGCCCATTCCAGGTGTTGTTGGCGACGAGAACTGCTATTCGTGTGGCTGGACGAAAAAACTGGATTCATACAACACACGTCAAGCGTGTGCCTCTGCCGCTTCCTTATGATGACTGGGTGAAGAAAGGAATCGGTGCCTCTGAAACTGAACAAATACCCAGGTTTATCCCTTTCAGCGATGCAGAACTAATCACTGACACATCGAACCCTGACTCCCCTTCTGAAACTACTCCTTTGAACTCTGAACATTTGCCCTCTGCATCAAAAGAACATTTGCCATCTGCGAACTTGAACATTGCAACCCCTGCTGAGAATACACTGTTTCCAGATCAAACAGCTCCTGCAAAATTAAGATATAATTTACGATCCCGAAATATGGACAAATAAAGCAGGAAACTGCCTATTTTACACATTTGAATGTTGATACATTGCCTCCAGCCAGGAAGTTTGCTGATACTTTGTTAAAATTGCCTTGCCGTCTGGGTAGCCGTAGGGTCGTGGCTGTGTGCCTAGTTGAAATTGCGGGGGTCAGACACAAGGTCGACCTTTCTGTTAGTTCTGGGAACTCCCAGAGCTGATAGAGGCATTTTCATCTACGTACACATCATCAGTGGTCGCGAGCGGATTGTAGAAGATGGAGCTTCCTGAGCTGCAACGAGAAAATGTAATTTATGTTCGCAGAAATAGACTTTACAAGATCCTTCATAGCAAATGCTTTCTGATACAATGTACAGTTACGTTTTTGATTGTTTTGATAATGTTGGTGGGTGGAATCGTCTTTAGTGTGCATTTAATTTTTACACCGGTAACAACTACAGTACCTCCCCTTGATCCTGTTTCTTCTACTGTTTCTTCTGTGCATTCTTTTCACTCGTTTCCCGAACACGAACAAGCTCGACGCTCAGAATTCATTAACAACACTTTTGTACAGCTCTTACATCAACACCAACTGGTAGTAAACACTACAGACTGCTGGGTGTGTGGCCTGATAACCCACACTATGGATAAAGGCATTCCCTATCTAGTCTTGCCTTTTAGCTATAATGGATCATTTCAGGCCTTTCAGACCATTTTTGCTTATGCCCTTGAGACCTATCCTCCGCGTCCACCACGTTCCACTAAATACAATTCTGCCAATAAAGCTTTGGTCCAGGGAATTATTGACATTATTAAAGACATCAATAATACTCCATCTTACCCTAGAGATGAATTACGGGTATATTTAAGTTGGAATTCTACAGAGTATCGCCTTAGCTTGGGAGAAAGCAAGCGTAAAAGCTCCACTCCAGTCTGGGTCGTACCTCACCGAGGTCAAGTCTGTTTGCAAGGAAATGGGAAAAATCCGAGAGCTCGGCTAGGGAAGAGTGAGTGCGTTGAGACTTACGTATTTCCGTCTAACTCTTCCCCTGCCTTTCTTACTGCTAGGGGTACCTACTTCATCTGTCAAGACAGAGCGTATACATGGTTGCCTGCTGACTTTTCAGGTTCATGTTATATTGCCCGACTATTGCCTCCAACGTACACTGCTTCTTCAGATTATCACAAGACCAGAGTAGCAAGAGGTGTTTTCAGCAAGGAAGACACCGCTGGTCAGGAAGCTGGAGACTTCTTCAAAGGTTTCCTTCCATTCTGGGGGCCTATGGCCAATAGTAGAAATCTACGTCAGCTAACACGGGTAGTTGAATCTACTATTACAGAAACTGCTGGTGCCCTTAGTAACTTAACAGCTGAGCTTCAGGCGGATCGTCTCATGAGGTTGCAGAACCGTATGGTTCTAGACGTAATACTTGCAGATCGAGGTGGGGTATGCAGAATGATCCAATCGAGCTGCTGTGTTTTTATTCCCAATAATGCTCCGACTGTCTATGAAGCGATCTCAAAGCTACACAAGATTTCCGAGTCTATTCACGTAGACAAGGGAAACTGGTCCTTAAAGGAGTGGCTTTGGACTCTGTTATCAGCGTGGGGATGGAAGGTTCTAATGGTCATTGGTATCATCCTAGTATTCCTGTTCTCGTGCTGCCTTATTATCCAATGTGGTCCTGCTTTGTGTAGTCTCTGTGCTGCAACTTGTTTCAGAAAACCACCTGCGTTTGGAGAAAAGGTGCGAGAAAGGATGATGATACAACAACATGTCACTGACCTGATGAGCATAGAGTTAGACTCTGACATAGATTGAGTAATTGCCTATGTAAGGGCAAAAGGAGGGTCTGAGGTTCCGTGACGATTTGAACCCGTGTTTTCAACATTGTCGTAAATACATAATTTTGGTATCAGTGAACCGCAAATGATTCATTTAGCATATCCTGGTGTTTTCGCTATGCTACGAGCAAGAGCACTCCTGTTATGAACACATTTCTGATCTACCCATGGCATCCATCTTAGATTACGTCAGCCATTTTGTATTTCTTGCCCTCACATAGTCAATGGACACGCAGTGACCTCTTTCACTTAAGGACACGTAAGCTTTAGCCGGAGATTCACCTTGCTAGTGACACGTGCACCTTAGGACAGAACACGCTGTGGCCGCATGACTCGACAGAAACTGCCTCCTCTGCCTGAGGCCAGTCCAGCTATACTGGTTCTCGTGTTCGTTGGCCTGATCATGATTAGGCGGCCGAAGCTGGTAGCCTTGCCCATTTACGACCCACAAACATCTCTTATCCTGTTTTTCTATCTTCTACACCTGGCTCTGCTCCTTTCCTTCTGGGCCTTTATTAGGGGGAGGTAACGAAATTTACGATGAGGCGGTCCGGCTCTTGAATGAAAAGTTGACATGAGATTATGATGGAACAGTGGGAACCCCTCGTTCGTAATGTTTTGACATCAGATATTGTTGACGATCCCTGTGCAACGCCAAATATTTATTGTTTAGGACACAAAGGTTTAGGAATGTACTAACATGTAAAGAATTTGCCCGAAGCCTAATATTTAGTATATAAGGAGCAACCCTCTTTGTACAAATCCAACAGGCTCCTAGATACTGCCCGTGTGTAGTTTCTGTGACTTCTGTGTCCCTGCAGTAATAAACCTTTGGTCTTTGACGCCACCATCGAGAAGCCCGTGTTTCTATTTATTTGTGCACCGAGACAGGTAGAACTCCGGGGTCTTCGGGTGTTATCCCTGACACCTCTGGACGGAACCAAAAAAGTCCAGAACTCCAATTGTATCAAATTAAAATATGTAAAATAGGCAGTTTCCTGCTTTATTAGTCTTTAGAATGAGAACGTAGGTTGTATCTCAATTTCCCTGGAGTTGTTTGATCCGCAAATAGTCTATTTTCAGCAGGAGTTACAATGTTCGAGTCCGCAGATGGCAAATGTTCGTTTGATGCAGAGGACAAATGTTCAGTGTTCAAAGGAGCAGTTTCAGAAGAGGAGTCAGAGTTCGGTGAATCAGTTATCAGTTCTGCATCGCTGAAAGGAACGTATCTAGGAACTGGTTCGGTTTCAGAGGCACCAATTCCTTTTCTCACCCAGTTATCATAAGGGAGTGGAAGGGGTACACGCTTAGCATGTGTCGCGTGGACCCAGTTTTTTCTACCAGCCACACGTATAGCAGTCCTTGTTGCCAAAAGTACTTGAAACGGTCCGACGAACTTGGGTTGCAGATTTCTGGTCCGTCCAAAGTTCCTAATGACGACGTAGTCGCCGGGTTTCAGCTGATGACCTGGACTTTCCGGAGGCTTTGGCAATGCATCGAAAACCTGTTGGTGAATGAGACTCAATTTAGCAGTCAAGTCAAAAAGGTAATCAATTAGCATTGGGTATTCCAGTTGTTTGAACTCCCTCGGTCTAGGTACCCCCCAAATATTAGCAGGGCGACCGAACACAATCTCATAGGGACTAAGCCCCACTCGAGAATGCACAGTCGCTCTTGTGGATAACAGGGCCAAAGGTAGTGCGTCTGGCCAGGACAAGCCCATGGAGGCTTGTATCTTGGCCAGTTTCAGCTTGAGGGTGCCATTATAGCCTTCAACTAAACCTGCTGACTGGGGGTGATTAGCACTGTGAAATTTTTGTTTAATATTCAAACCTGCACACACACTCTGCATAACTTTCCCTACGAATTCACTTCCGTTATCTGACCATACAATCCGTGGCATGCCATACCTGGGGAAGTATTCTTTTAGAAGGATTTTGGCAGTGGACAAGGCAGTATTATATTTTAGTGGATATGCTTCGATCCACCTTGAAAAAGCACAGACTACCACTAGAACGTACTTAAGGTTGTTACAACGATCCATGTGAATGAAATCCAACTGAATCACTTCGAAGGGGCAAGAAGGAGGAGCGAAGTGACCAGCGGGTGTGGGGATTCCCTTGCCAGGATTATGCATCAGGCATATCATGCAATTTCTCACCACTCTTTCTGCACACTTACTAATTCCATCATTCTTCCAGACTGGAGCCAACATCTTACAAATCCCTTTAGAACTGATGTGCGCTGCTCCATGCGCCATCGTTACCACTGCAAGCACATACGCATCAGGCAACATCCAACGCTGCTGTTCCGACAAATCAATCCAACATCCACTTGAGTCCAATTTACCCGTATTCTCTTTCCATGCAAGCTTTTCCTCTTCAGTCGCTTCCTCCTGAATTGCTTTCACACTTTCCACTGTATCCTCACTGTATCAGTCAGTAATCCATCTTGCAGACGTTGCAACATACATTCTACTCATCGTATTCCTAGCTGTCTGTTTAGCGGTCTCATCAGCAAACGCATTTCCACGACCAACATCATCCGTGATTGCTCGATGAGCACTGCACTTCACAATCGCAACTTCAGTCGGTAAGGTTAGAGATTCCAACAAGTCATTGACTAGCTGGCCATGCTGGATCTTAGTCCCATGGGACGTAATGAAACCTCTTTCCTTCCACAATCGGCCAAAACTATGCGCTACACCGAACGCGTACTGACTATCTGTGAACAAATTCACTCTCTTTCCCTTAGCTAAAACACACGCTCTAGTCAATGCAATTAATTCTGCAGCTTGGGCAGAATTCTGACTCACTCTTGCAGTCTCCACAATCGTACTCAAAGTCGTTACTGCGTAAGCAGCTGTTACATCACCATTCTCCAGTTTAAAACAAGACCCGTCAACATACAACGTGCCATCTGGATCTGATAATGGAGTGTCTTTAAGATCAATCCGTCCTTTTGTCTCTTCCTCGGTTCTGAAACAACAGTCATGTGGTTCAGAATCACTCGACTCATGACTAGTCGGCAACAATGTTGCTGGATTCAATACATTGCATCTTTTAATCTGAATATGACTTGCTAGCAGTGTCAGCTCATAGCCTGATAATCTAGCACTGGTAAGGTGTTGTGTCTTGGTTCGGTTCGAATGGACGCTGCAGCTGCTGCTGTAGCTCTCAAGCAACTAGGCAACGCTCTGGCTACCGGATCTAATGTTGATGAAAAATACGCACAAGGGCGTTGTTTATCACCAAATCGTTGCGTCAGAACACTCAACGCGCAACCTTCTCTCTCGTGGACATAGAGTGTAAATGGCTTACTGTAGTCGGGTGTACCCAATACAGGAGCTGAACACAATGCATTTCGTAACTCAGAAAAACTTTGCTGACATTCGACAGACCATGGCACCGGACTCAGAACACCTTTTCCAGTCAAGGCCACCAAAGGTTTTGCCAAAAGAGAAAAATTTGGGATCCATTGCCTACAGTATGAGGTAATACCTAAAAAGGCACGTACTTCTCTCTGTGTGCTGGGAACATTCATTTGCGTAATTGCTTTTATTCTCTCTGGGGTCAGCCTTCTTCCCTCCTTTGACAAGAGATGACCTAGGTAGGTCACTTCTTGACAACAGTATTGCATTTTGGAAGGTGACACCTTGTGATTTAAATTAGACAAATGATGCAGTAGAGAAATTGTAGCTGCTTTGCAAGTTTCCTTGTCATCGGCAGCCACTAGAAGATCATCTACATATTGCACTAAAGCAGAACCAGGAGGAAGTACAAAGGAATCAAACTGACTTTTTAATGCCTGACTGTAGATGGATGGGCTTTCACAATAGGTTTGTGGAGCACGTTTAAACCTGAAGCTTCGGCCTCCTAGAGAGAAGCCGAAAATATCTCTGCTTTCTTCGGCTATCGGAATGCTGAAAAAGGCATTCTTCAAGTCGATGACTGAGAACCATGTGGCTGTAGCAGGAATCAACGTTAACAATGCAGTAATGTCTGGAACCACAGGAAACTGTGGGATCACAATTTTGTTAACCTCTCTAAGGTCGATTACAAATCTATAGACTGGAGGCTTTGTAGGATCAGTGCGTTTTAGAATTGGCAGTACAGGGCTGTTACAGACATTTCCTCTAGTTTCCTCTATTACGTCTTTCTTGATTAAATCTTGCACGATCAATAAGAGCGCACGTTCACCTTCACTAGAGATCTTGTATTGTGGGATTTGTGGAAATTTGACATTTGCTTTCAAAGTTACTACATATGGTGGAATTTCTAAAAGACCAACGTCGTTAGGACCAGTCGCCCAAAGAGTATCAGGGAGAGAACGCAGCTCCAGTGGGAGCGCATCCATTGATAGGTACATCAGAGAGATGATTCTCTTACCCAATGTAAGCTGTACTCCTGATGGAGAAAAGTACAGAGTCGCAAAGAGGCGTTTTAACAAGTCTAAACCAAGCAGATTTTCATTACAACCAGTCGTCAAAATCAGGGGTGCTTTCAATTGACGAGGTTCAACAGAAATAGACAAAGGACCAGATACGGGGTTGTGAACAGGGGCGCCTGAAAAACCTACTGAAACATTTGTTAAGCCAGACAAAGGTGCGCCTGGGAGTTTTGCATGTATGATAGAACTTTTTGCTGCACCAGTATCCAACAGAAACGGTTCGACTACACCTGATGTTGCTACTGCGACATAAGGCCCACTCTGATCTACTGCAACTGATACTACTCCCTCTCTTTGTCCATGGCTGTCCTAGTACTCATTTTGCTGAAATTCCTCACTAACTTCACAGTAGTCTTCAACGTGATACTGTTGAGATCTAGATGGTTGGGCAGATTGTCCATTTCGCTGATCAAAATAATTAGAAGGGCGATCATTCGTTTGTGGAGGCATAGCACCTCGTCCTCGACCTCTAGAATTTTGCGTAGAACCACCACGACCTCTCTGAGCTGCAGCAGCATTATTTTGTGCTAATACTGGACACTCATTCTTATAACGACCTTCCTTTTTGCAGTAAGCACACTGATTCCATTGGTATTGCGGTCTCTGAGAACCATAGTCGGTCCTCTGATATGGCCCTTGCTGTGTATTTGTCTGATTCGTGCGAGGCGGATATGCCTGCTGCAAAAGGACTTTAGTTTTTAAAGCTTTTGTTTTCTTATCTGACTTTTCCTTCTCTTCTTTATCCCTATTTTCATAATACTGGGCAGTTGCAGGTATTTGCGCAGTCGTAGAGACAGCCCACGCACTTTCAGAATCTTTTAATTTATTACTGAGCTCTGGTAACAGATTGTGCACAAATTTATCAACAAATAATCTCTGTCCTCCTTCCGTGCTAATATCCTGACCACTGTGATCTACGAAAGTTTCTTCGAACCTGGTGAAAAAGTCGGAGACACTTTCGTCCTTCTTCTGCCTGCATGCGGACAACTTGTCCCAGTTAACGGGCAATGCTGGCATCAGAGTTTTCATTAAATCGATTATTCTACCAGGCAAATCAGCAATTAGAGGTTCGGGTTTAGAACCACCTATTTGTTGACCATCTGCCGCTATTATAGCTGCCCTATCACCACCTAGGGCAACTGGATGATTTTCTTTACAAATATTAGCCCAAATTGGTTGCGGTACTACATTACCAAATAACATGTCAATGTCCGCTAAATTCATTACGCAAGTTTCAACCGTCTGGGCCAACTCTTTGTACTATCCAGCTGGATTCTTACGCGGATCTGGCAAGGCCTGTTTTACTGCTAACACTTCAGCTCGTTTCCACGGAATGTGTATCCACACTCTCTGGAATTGGGCCGGAGCGGCTGCAATATCATGGGCCGCATCAGCTGGCACAGCTTCGCGCTAAATTGGAGGAACTTCTCTCATAGGATATTGACGACCTTGTTTCGTACTACGTTTTTCTAGATCTCTTGGTAAACGGAGGGAAGGATCGAATCTAAAATCTAAAATTAATTCCATTGCTTCTTTTACTTCTTGACCAACTATCATACCTGCAGCAAATTTTTGTTGAACATGGATTAATTCATCTGGTACTTGTTCAGATTCGCTCTCCTCCCACTCTTCACGTAAAAGAGAACACATGACATCAAACACAAAGTGCTGTGTCGGTTCATTCCATTGCATGAATGTATCTAATACATCTCGTACATTGTACCTTCCAACTTTCAAAATCCACCTAAGGGCAGTGGAGTCTAATATTCCCCGTTCTTCACTACTAGGAAGCTGACTACGTCTCTGAACAGATTCAGAGGCAGGACTCCTCATCAGAGTTTTGTAAAAGGGAGATAGAATATTAGTGACAGAATCAGTGATTCTCCGACGAACAGAAAGCGGAGTCACATAGCTTGCAGAAGTTTGAAGTAGAGTAGTAGTCGGAACAGAGGAAACAGCAATAGTCGGGGTAGCAGGCAAAGTAGCTTGTGAAACAACAGGTATCAGAGGTACAGGCGCAGGCAGAGGAGCAGGCAATCCCGGAAGAGGGGGTGCCGGAGGAATATTGTTAACCACAGGGAGTACAGGAGCTTGATTCAGGGGAGCAGGAGCAGGTATACCAGGCTGTCCAGCAACCGGTAACAAAGCATTCGGTAAAGGTGGAGCCGTAGCACCCTGTGCATACGGTGGGGGTGACCTCAACAGGTAAGACAACAGGGGATCCTTTTCAGGGTCCTCTACTATCTTAGCTGTACTCGATGGCAAGGCAGGATAACACTTGTCTATCGCTAAATTACGCTCTCTATTTGCCACCTCTATCGCTTTCTCAGACTCATTGAGTTGCATCTGCTTGGCAGACTGTTCTAAAACTCAACTCTTGCTCTTTTTGCTCTTTCTTCAACTTTTTAGTTTCTCTCTGTTTGGATTCTTTTCGCCAATAACGGAAAGAATCAAACATTGCCGGCCGGGCTTTCTTCTTAAACAATTTCATTTCTAAATTATCAAGAATTTCGGGTTCAAAACTACCATGCAGTGGCCAACTAAGGACACCATCTTTCTCCGTGTATCGGATCCACACCTCATTATAAGATATAGAACCCACACCATGTTTACAGTACAGATCATAAAGAGGAGTTCCAATCGGAGGAACCAGACATGAGTCCTCCGACCGGGAATCCCTGTTGCAACCAAAACACGACAACATACAATTTTTCCGACTTACCATTTTATAAACCGGAACACAGAACAAACACAAACAAAGGTGCGCACTCGAACTAAGAACTTAGGCCTATCAAAGTGAACAAATGTATCAATACCCAAACTAAACCAAAAGATTATCGTAACTAGAACAACCAGTGATAATCTTACGAAACCAAACCAATACCAAAGAACTAAAAGGATTATCCAAACAGGAGCAAACCCTTATGAAGTAACCAAACAACTAGCAACCACTTAATACTTAACTGAGGCACTGAAGACGTCACCAAGGAGAAACCCGTCTCGTCTCGCCGTACTAAGGTCTGCACCTCGGGTCCAAGACAGGGCGACAGTCAAGGCAGCGGACCACTGCAGCCGTCCGAACGGGAACCCTCGTGGAAGAGAACGTCGGGCCACTTTTGCGATATGCCGGGATCGATGAAGTGGGGCGCCTCCCTCTGGAATCTTCACACGAAGCTTCTCGAACTCTTCAGGCTTTTGGACCGGTACCGAATGACGTCGCCAATTGGAGTTCTGGACTTTTATTAAGGTCCAGAGGTGTCAGGGACAACACCCGAAGACCCCTGAGTTCTACCTGTCTTGGTGCACAAATAAACAGAAACACGGGCTTCTCGATGGTGGCGTCAAAGACCAAAGGTTTATTACTGCAGGGACACAGAAGTCACAGAAACTACACACGGGCAGATTCTAGGAGCCTGTTCGATTTGCACAAAGTGGGTTGCTCCTTAGATACAAATTATTTAGCTTGGGGCAACATTCTCCACATACTAGTACGTCCTTTATGTCCTAAACAATAAATATTTGGCGTTACACGGGAATCGTCAACAATATCTGATGTCAAAACATTACGAACGAGGGGTTCCCACTGTTCCATCATAATCCCATGTCAACTTTTCATTCAAGAGCCGGACCGCCTCATCGTAAATTTCGTTACCTCCCCCTAATAAAGGCCTAGAAGGAAAGGAGCAGAGCAGAAGATAGAAAAACAGGATAAGAGATGTTTGTGGGTCGTAAATGGCCAAGGCTACCAGCTTCGGCCGCCTAATCATGATCAGGCCAACGAACATGAGAACCAGTATAGCAGGACTGGCCTCAGGCCGGGGAGGCAGCTTTTGCCGAGTCATGCGGCCACAGCGTTTCTGTCCTAAGGTGCACGTGTCACTAGCAAGGTGAATCGCCGGCTAAAGCCTACGTGTCCTTAAGTGAAGTGAATTGATCAGAGGTCACTGTGTGTCCATTGACTATGTGAGGGCAAGAATACAAAATGGCTGCCATAATCTAAAATGGATGCCATGGGTGAACCAGAAATGTGATTATAACAAGAGTGCTCTTGCTCGTAGCATAGCGAAAACTCCATGATATGCTAAATGGATCATTTGCGGTTCACTGATACCAAAATTGTGAGTTTACGACAATGTTGAAAACACGGTTTCAAATCGTCACGGAACCTCAGACCCTCCTTTTGCCCTTACATAGGCAATTACTCAGTCTATGTCAGAGTCTATCTCGATGTTCATTAGGTCAGTGATATGTTGTTGCAGCATCATCCTTTCTCGCACCTTGTCTCCAAACACAGGTGGTTTTCTAAAACAGGTTGCAGCACAGAGGCTACACAAAGCGGGACCACATTGGATAATAAGGCAGCACGAGAATAGGAATACTAGGATAATACCAACGACCATCAGAACCTTCCATCCCCACGCTGATAGTAGAGTCCACAGCCACTATATTAAGGACCAATTTCCCTTGTCTACGTGAATAGAGTCGGAAATCTTGTGTAGCTTAGAGATCGCTTTGTGTACGGTCGGAGCATTATTGGGGATAAAAACACAGCAGCTCGATTGGATCATTCTGCATACCCCACCTCGATCTGCAAGTATTACGTCAAGAACCATACGGTTCTGCAACGTCATGAGGCGATCCGCCTGAAGCTCAGCTGTTAAATTACTAAGGGCACCAGCAGTTTCTGTAATAGTAGATTCAACTACCCGTGTTAGCTGACGTAGATTTCTACTATTGGCCATAGGCCCCCAGAACGGAAGGAAACCTTTGAAAAAGTCTCCGGCTTCCTGACCAGCGGTATCTTCTTTGCTGAAAACACCTCTTGCTACTCTGGTCTTGTGATAATCTGGGGAAGCAGTGTATGTCGGAGGCAACAGTCGAGCAATATAGCATGAACCTGAAAAGTCAGCAGGCAGCCATGTATATGCTCTATCCTGACAGATGAAGTAGGTACCCTTAGCAGTTAGGAAGGCAGGGGAGGAGTTCGACGGATACACGTAAGTCTCAACACAGTCACTCCTCCCTAGCCGAGCTCTTGGATTTCTCCCATTACCTTGCAAGCAGAATTGACCTCGGTGAGGTACGACCCAGACTGGAGTGGAGCTTTTACGCTTGCTTTCACCCAAACTAATACTATACTCCGTAGAATTCCAACTCAGATAAACCCGTAGTTCATCTCTAGGGACAGATGGGGAGTTATTGACGTCTTTAATCATGTCAGTTATTCCCTTTATCAAGGCTTTATTAACAGATGTATACTTAGCGGAACGTGGAGGACGCGGGGGATAGGTCTCGAGAGCATAGACAAATACAGTTTGGAAGGCCCGACATGATCCATTATAGCTAAAAGGCAAGACCAGATAAGGAATGCCTTTATCCATAGTGTGTGGTATCAATCCACATACCCAGCAGTCTGTTGTGTTAACTACCAGTTGGTATTGATGCAAGAGTTGTACAAAAGTGTTATTTATAAATTCTGAGCGTCGAGCTTGCTCATGTTCAGGGAACGGGTGAAAAGAATGAAAAGAAGCAACAGTAGAAGAAACAAGATCAAGGGGAGGTACTGTAGTTGTTATCGGTGCAAAAATTAAATGCATACCAAAGACGATTCCACCCACCAACGTTATTAAAACAATCAAAAACGTAATTGCACATTGCATCAGAAAACATTTGTTATGAAGAATCTTGTAGAGTCTATTTCTGCGAACATAAATTACATTCTCTCGGTGCAGCCCAGGAAGCTCCATCTTCTACAACCGCTCGCGACCACTGATGATATGTACGTAGTTGAAAATGCCTCTATCAGCCCTGGGAGTTCCCAGAACTAACAGAAAGACCGACCTTGTGTCTGGCCCCCGCAGATTCAACTAGGCACAAAGCCACGACCCTACGGCTACCCAGACGGCAAGGTAATTAAAACAACATAACTGTGAGAAGTTGGCCTGATATGTAGTGTTTCCAATTCTGGAACCACTGGGTATCAGTCCAAACAAACCCCAAAGATGTCAGGTTGTAAGTCAACCTTGTTAGACAAGCTATCCTAGTGGTAGCATGGACTAAGCAGCCTTAAAGGCTTAACTTAAGAGGTCGTGTTAAGCGAGCTGTTTTACCACATACAATCCTGTAATCAAATGAAAGGACACCACACAAGTATATATTGTAAAAATATATGTATTTATTTCTAAATTACTCCCCAGTACTCTTTATGAGGAAAGGGGCACAAGCGTTAAATCAAAAGCACAGTAAAACATATAAAGTTGCACAATTATGGATGAGGGCGGGTGGCCACTCAAACCATATACTAAAAAAGTGGTATAAGGAACACTTATCGAACAATGGTTAGGCCTAGGGCCTAGAGATTCGCTGGGAGCAGTCAGGACTAGCAATGCTGAAGTCGGGAGTAGCCCACAGGAGACGGGTGCAGCACGGAAAGTGCGGCTCGCACCAATGCAAAGTCAATGGTGCGTAAAAGTTGGATAAAGTGAATTAAATGATACTTCCGCTGAACCTAGGAACACAAAACTTTAGACACAGACCCTAGAGGTGTGTACCAGTGTAAGGTCACCGGCGTTGCAAAGTTACCTCACCCACAGGCCGTGGGTGCACAGGGTCGAAGTGGCGTCGGGTTCTGTCACGCAGGTTCTTGGTGCTTGAAGCTGTTGCAGCTGCAGGCGCTGTGAAGCAGAAGTGTCCGGTGCGATCCAAGGGTGGATCGAAGTAGAAAAGTACCTGAAAGCAGAGGGGACAGAGTCTGGGTCACTCAGCAGTGACCAGGGTGGAACCAGGACGGAACCAGGCAATGTCGGGCGCAATCAGGCGGTTGTCGATAGGCTTCTCTCCGCTGTCACGTGGGCTCTGGGGCATCTGCGACGTCCAGGAGCAGGTCACGATCTGTCCCACGTAGGCTCTCGCCGTCAGCACCGTCGGCTTCAAGATTGCAGCAAACAGCACTTGGCAAAAGCAATCCACGCAGAACCGGGAGATTGCTTATCACTCAAACCCGGAGGGTCAGAGTGGGGGCTCCTTTCTACAGGAGCTGGTGCAGATCTGGAGCAACCAGAAAAGCGAGTCGTATTTCAAGTTTCGTCGGCACAGGGGCCACAAGCCAGCTGGCAAGTGACCGGGCCAACGCGTCGAGCACACACAGGCAGAAGGGCCCCACGCAGCACTCGTCAAGTGTGGAGGGGTCAGCTTTGGTGCAAGTGGAGCTCGGGGCTGGGGCTTCTCAAACCCCGGTGTACAGCTTCGAGGGTCACTCGTGGGCTGCACGGTCAGCGTCTCGTGGCCTTTTCAAGATGGCGTGCCCCACGCTTCCGGTCGCCTCCACGGGTCTCAGCTCTGCAGGGACTGTGGATCGGGCAGGTAGAAGGCAGGCAAGCTTGATCTCGTCGATCTCTGTCGCTCGAGTTCCGGCGGGAACTGCAACAAAGCAAGGGTCGAGGGCTGGATGGTACCTGTTTGCACAGGGTGGTCACTCCTTGACCACAAGGGAGATTCTTCAGTCTTCTCACGTCGTGTAGAAAGTCGAAGGGTCCAGAATTCGTTTCTTATGTTTCTTCAGGATGATCTGAGTTGCATTGGCACTGCTCCCCCTCTTATTCGAATCTCGGGGGTTGGACATCCTGCTAGGTCCCCTCCTATGGGTGGGACCCAGGAAGGGGGTGGTTACACCCCTTTCCTTTGATCCAGGCCGCGCTGGGACAGGGGCTGGGAGGCCCCAGAACCGGTTTGGCCGGATTATGCAAGGGGCAGCCTTGTGCTCCCCAGGCAGTGTCTGGTTTCTTTGAAACCTCCCTACTACAATCCACTATCTCCTGTCTGGGGTGGTTTGACACCGCCCTGCGAAAGGAAACCCTTTGTCCAGGCCACCATATGCTGAGTTTCGGTCAGCAGCAGGAGGCCAGACCCGTGTCTGTGGCAGGGGCATCCATTTTGTGGATCTGAGGCTCATTTTAAATCAACCGCGTTTCAGTAAAGTAACATGTCTTCTCCCTCTAGAAGGGTGGAATGCTACCCCCGTCGCCAGAACTGGCGAGGGGGTAGTATTCCAATTCGTATGACACCTTACACGACATGTTTTGATAAAGCCAAACCAAAGTTGCTATATAACCGCGAGGATTATAAGGCGCTTAAGAGTATATGGTATGGCATTATCCCGGATCAGCTTAGGGAGTTGTTCCCGACAGCTGCAGACAGGCTCAGCTCATGCCAGAGCTCCATCTCACATAAAACCACGCACTCTGCCTCCAGGATTGATGAGGCCTTCCATAGGAGTGGCTCACAGGTTATATATGTGTCCAGATATAGGTTTAGATATAGGTATACTATATCTAAGCAAGGGGTGATTACACCCACTTGCCCCAGCTGAGTGATCAGCCAGTTGTGTCAATTTAAGAACCAGCCAGGGGTGGCAAAAGCTATGCTTCAGCCCCTGGTAGGCCTTGGTGGCACCTATGCCCTGAGCACCTATAGTGCATGGTACAGGGGCTGACAAGGAGTCCATTTCCAATTGTGGTATGTACCTATAGCACATGTATTATGAATTTAGAGAGAGAACAGCAGGCTGGGGTCTGATTAGCAGGCCCACAGCCTCAGTAAGTCGAAAACCAGTGAAGCAAAAAGCAAAAATTGGGGTGACCATAGGATAGCAGACCCTACTCTCCTACATAACCTCCCCCCCAAACGCAGGGACATTAAACTTAACCTTGACCAGATAAGTCTTCATGTTCTAAGTGGAAGTACCTGGAGAGACCATCTGCATTACCATGGTCAGTCCCTGGGCGGTGCTCCACTGTAAAGTCCATCCCCTGTAGGGAAATGGACCACCTGAGCAGTTTGGGATTTTCACCCTTCATCTGATTTAGCCACAAGAGGGGCTTATGGTCTGTCTGAATTAGGAAGTGAGTGCCAAACAAGTATGGCCTCAACTTCTTCAGGGCCCAAACCACAGCAAAGGCCTCCCTCTCAATAGCTGACCAACGTTTCTCCCTGGGGGTCAGCCTTCTGCTAATAAAAGCAATGGGCTGGTCTTGACCATCTTGATTAAGTTGTGAAAGCACAGCTCCCACCCCCAACTCAGAAGCATCTGTCTGTACAATGAACTGTTTGGAGTAGTCAGGACTCTTCAGGATAGGTGCAGAGCACATGGCCTTCTTCAGGTCATCAAATGCCGTTTGACAGCTAACTGTCCACTGAACCTTTTTGGGCATCTTCTTGGATGTCAAGTCATTCAATGGTGTCACACTGGACCCATAGTTCTTTACAAATTTTCTGTAATACCCAGTCAGGCCCAAGAAGGCTCTGACTTGTGTCTGGGTAGTTGGAGGAGCCCAGTCCTGTATGGTCTGGATCTTGCTCTCCAGTGGTTGAACTTGACCCCCACCTACTAGGTGGTCCAAGTACACAACCTTGCTCTGCCCTATCTGGCACTTAGTAGCCTTGATAGTCAGGCCTGCCTTTTGCAGGGCCTCCAGAACCTTCTTCAGGTGGATCAGGTGATCCTCCCAGGTGGAGCTAAAGACAGCAATATCATCTAGATATGCTGCACAAAAGTCATCCAACCCAGCAAGGACTTGATTCACCAACCTTTGGAAGGTGGCAGGTGCATTCTTCAAACCAAAGGGCATTACCACAAATTGATAATGTCCACTAGGGGTCGAAAATGCTGTTTTGGCTTTTGACTCTTCAGCTAGTCTGATTTGCCAGTAGCCAGCTGTCAAATCAAATGTGCTTAGAAACTTGGCAGAAGCCAATTTATCAATGAGCTCATCTGCTCTTGGAATGGGATGAGCATCTGTCCTAGTGACAGCATTGAGACCTCTGTAGTCCACACAAAACCTCATTTCTCTCTTCCCATCTTTGGTATGAGGTTTTGGCACAAGGACCACTGGGCTAGCCCATGGGCTCTCTGATGGCTCAATCACTCCAAGCTCCAACATCTTTTGCACCTCAGCCTTTATACAATCCCTGACATGGTCAGGTTGCCTGTAGATCTTATTCTTCACAGGCAGATTGTCACCAGTGTCCACCTCATGGGTGCACCAGTTAGTCTGACTGGGTGTGAGTGAAAACAAATGTCTGTGGGCCTGCAACACCTGTCTGCAGTCCACCTGTTGCTGCTCAGTGAGGCTGCCTGCCAAGGCTACTCCATCAACTGAACCATCATCAGGGTTCTGGGAAAGCAGGTCTGGGAGAGGGTCACTCTCTTCCTCCTGTTCCCCATCTGTGGCCATGAGGAGACTTATGTCCTCCCTGTCAACAAATGCTTTCAATCTGTTTACATGGAGCACCCTGTGGGGGCTCCTAGGGGTGCCAAAGTCAACCATGTAGGTGACTTCTCCCTTCTTTTCAATGATAGGGTAGGGTCCAGTCCATTTGTCCTGGAGAGCTGCTGGCCCCACTGGGTCCAACACCCACACCTTCTGTCCTGGCTGGAACTCAACCATGACAGCCTTTTGGTCATGCCAAGCTTTCTGTAATTCTTGGCTTGCCTCAAGGTTTTTGGATGCTCTCTCCATGTATTCAGCCATCCTGGAGCGGAGACCAAGTACATAGTCCACAATGTCTAGTTTAGGCTTTTTGAGAGGTAACTCCCATCCTTCCTTCACCAAACTCAATGGACCCCTTACAGGGTGGCCAAACAAAAGTTCAAAAGGGCTGTAGCCAACCCCCTTCTGTGGGACCTCTCTGTAAGCAAAGAGCAAGCAGGGTAAAAGGATGTCCCATTTCCGCCTAAGCTTCTCTGGTAAACCTTTTATCATTCCCTTTAGGGTCTTGTTGAACCTTTCCACAAGCCCATTGCACTGTGGATGGTAGGGTGTGGTAAACTTATAGTTTACTCCACACTCTTTCCACATTGCTTTTAAGTATCCAGACATAAAGTTAGTACCTCTGTCTGAAAGAACCTCCTTTGGAAAGCCCACTCTTGAGAAAACTGCAATGAGGGCTTTTGCCACCACAGGAGCTGTGGTGGTCCTCAGGGGAATTGCCTCTGGGTACCTGGTGGCATGATCCACTACCACCAGTATAAATCTGTGCCCAGATGCTGTTTGAGGATCCATGGTACCCACAATGTCTATTCCAACTCTTTCAAAGGGTACCCCCACCACAGGTAGTGGTATCAGGGGGGCCTTTGTTGTGCCACCTGACTTACCACTGGCTTGGCAAGTGACACAGGAGCGACAAAACTCCTTGACATTTTCTGACATGTGAGGCCAGTAAAAGTGTGGAACAAGCCTGTCCCAAGTCTTATTCTGGCCTAAGTGTCCTGCAAGGGGAATATCATGGGCCAAGGTAAGAAGGAAGCCCCTAAACTTCAAAGGTATAACCAACCTCCTGGTTGTGCCAGGCTTGGGGTCTCTAGCCTCTGAATAAAGGAGTCCTTCATCCCAATATACCTTATGGGTACCTTGAGCATTCCCTGCAGCCTCAGCAGCAGCCTGCTGTCTGAGGGGTTCAAGTGAAGGGCAATCTAATTGAGCCTGCCCCAGATCTGCCCTTGAGGGTCCCCCTGTCCCCAGAAACTCAACCTGTTCAGGTTCAAGCTCATCTGAGACAGTCTCCTCTTGGACTGCAGAATCAGTTTCCTGTGAAACTTGATCCTCAACCTGGGGCAAGTGGGAAGGCACAGCCTTAACCCTCTTGCTCCTCCTCTTGGGTTGTGGTTGGTCTATTGTCTCAAGATCCACCACTGGTTCAGGAAGGCACTTCTTAGCCTGAGACCTTGTCACTGCAAGGACATGAGCTGAAATCCCTAGCATTTCTGCATGAGTCCTGTACTCCACTTCTGACCAAACTGAGCTTTCAAGATCATTGCCTAACAGACAGTCTACTGGGAGGTCTGCACTCACAACAACTTTCTTTAGGCCATCTACCCCTCCCCAGGAGAAGTTCACAACAGCCACACTATGTGAAGTAGTGGAGTTGCTTGCATTGGTCACTAGGTAACTTTCACCTAGTACAATCTGACCAGGGTCCACAAAGTCAGGTGTCACCATAGTGACACTGGCACAAGTGTCCCTGTAGGCCTGAGCCAGTTTCTCATTGATTAAGGGAGTCTGCCTATATTTGCCCAGGTTACTGGGGCTTACTGCAGTGGTCAAAGATAAGTCCACATCATATAGGAGAACTGCCTGTGTGGGGATTCTGACTAGGCCAGATTCCACCTCAGTACCCAGGGTCAACCCTACTAAACCCTTTGGCTGTGTACCACCACTGCTAACTGTACTAGGGGGTGCAGGTGCTTTAGGAGCTGCAGTGGTGGGGACTGGATTTTTCTTAGTGCATTCACTGCCCCAGTGTGAAACTGATTTGCAGGTATTACACCAAGGTTTCTTTGGGCCATCATTCTTCTTTTTCTTGTTTCCATTTTGGGAACCCCCCTCCTTATTGCTAGTTTGGGGGCCTGAAGACTTCTGGTCCTTTTCTTTATCTTTCTGATTCCCACCCTTCTGGTCTGTTTTCTTCTGGTCACCTTGGTTCTGGTTTTTCTGCTTAATCCTTGTTCTGACCCATTTGTCTGCCTTCTTTCCCAATTCTTGGGGAGAGGTCAAATCAGAGTCAACAAGGTATTGATGCAACAGCTGGTTCTGACAGTTATTAAGGATCTGTTCTCTCATCATAAGATTGTACAATCCTGTATAGTCTGAAACTTTACTTCCCTGCAGCCAACCCTCCAGAGCATTAGTGGCACAATCTACAAAATCAGTCCAGTCCTGAGTGTGTGCTTTTTGGGTATCTCTGAACAACAACCTGTATTGCTCAGTGGTTAGGCCAAACCCTTCAATAAGAGCACTCTTCAGAACAGAGTAGTTTTTGGCATCCTCAGGTCTAACAGTGAGGAGCCTGTCCCTCCCTTTCTCAGAAAAGGAGTACCATAAAATTGCTGCCCACTGGTCCTCAGGGACCTGCTGTACCATGCAGGCCCTCTCAAGAGCAGTCATCCATTTGTGGATATCATCCCCTTCCTTGTAGGGGGGCACAATTTTTGTCAGGTTTCTATTGTCATAGGCCCTGTCTTTTTCTTTAGGAACTTTGCTGCCACCAGTGGCATCTAAGCCACTTAATTTCTGTTCCCTAGCCAAGGTAAGTTTAGCTTGAGCCAAGGTAAGTTTAGCTTGAGCCAGAGCTACCTCCTCCCTCTCTATCTGGAGTTGGACAGCCCTCATTCTGGCCCTATGCTCTTTCCTCTGGGAGGGAGTCATCCCTCTCTGAGATTCTCTTGAGGCACTAGAAAGGTGAGAGTCCCCTGATAGAGATCTCTCCCTTCTGTTACCTGGGAGAATTTGGTTATGAGATCTGGGGAGGTGCTGGCCCTCTCCATTCCCATGTAGGTCTAGGTTGGCCTGGTTAAGCCTGGCAACCTGTACCTGGTTTCCCCTCTGATCCTGATCTTCAGGCTCTTCTACATCAGAGCCTTCCTCTTCCTCTTCCTCCTCCTCTTCTTCTTCTGGAAGATTCTCATTCTCAGGGGAGTTTATCCCTTCACCTGATTCTAAGGGAGCCTGACTCACCTTATCTAGGTCATCCTTTTCTAGGAGAGCTATTAGGGAAGGAATGGTAGGGCCTCTGCCCTTTTTTAGCCCCCTGGCTGTGCACAAGGCACTCAGGTCTTTGTGGCTAAGGTTGTCATATCTGGATGTTGTCCCTATAGGATCAACTTCTACAGGAGCAGAGCCTGAGGCTCTACCTGTATCAGACATGACTGCTAGTGAGGTGTAAGTGATGCACTTACCTACACTAAGTGTTTTCCTACTGTACCTTGCTAGTGAGTTGTAGTCAGGGTGTGCTAATCCCTTTAATCTACAACTACTAAGTTCAGTAGAACTTAATATGCTAAGCTTTTGATTTATATGTACCTAGAGGTACTTGATGTGATCTTTCAATTTGATAAAGATTGCAATGGTAAAACAAACAGCAAGCTCAAATCCGCACCGCTGCACACCAATGTGAGAAGTTGGCCTGATATGTAGTGTTTCCAATTCTGGAACCACTGGGTATCAGTCCAAACAAACCCCAAAGATGTCAGGTTGTAAGTCAACCTTGTTAGACAAGCTATCCTAGTGGTAGCATGGACTAAGCAGCCTTAAAGGCTTAACTTAAGAGGTCGTGTTAAGCGAGCTGTTTTACCACATACAATCCTGTAATCAAATGAAAGGACACCACACAAGTATATATTGTAAAAATATATGTATTTATTTCTAAATTACTCCCCAGTACTCTTTATGAGGAAAGGGGCACAAGCGTTAAATCAAAAGCACAGTAAAACATATAAAGTTGCACAATTATGGATGAGGGCGGGTGGCCACTCAAACCATATACTAAAAAAAGTGGTATAAGGAACACTTATCGAACAATGGTTAGGCCTAGGGCCTAGAGATTCGCTGGGAGCAGTCAGGACTAGCAATGCTGAAGTCGGGAGTAGCCCACAGGAGACGGGTGCAGCACGGAAAGTGCGGCTCGCACCAATGCAAAGTCAATGGTGCGTAAAAGTTGGATAAAGTGAATTAAATGATACTTCCGCTGAACCTAGGAACACAAAACTTTAGACACAGACCCTAGAGGTGTGTACCAGTGTAAGGTCACCGGCGTTGCAAAGTTACCTCACCCACAGGCCGTGGGTGCACAGGGTCGAAGTGGCGTCGGGTTCTGTCACGCAGGTTCTTGGTGCTTGAAGCTGTTGCAGCTGCAGGCGCTGTGAAGCAGAAGTGTCCGGTGCGATCCAAGGGTGGATCGAAGTAGAAAAGTACCTGAAAGCAGAGGGGACAGAGTCTGGGTCACTCAGCAGTGACCAGGGTGGAACCAGGACGGAACCAGGCAATGTCGGGCGCAATCAGGCGGTTGTCGATAGGCTTCTCTCCGCTGTCACGTGGGCTCTGGGGCATCTGCGACGTCCAGGAGCAGGTCACGATCTGTCCCACGTAGGCTCTCGCCGTCAGCACCATCGGCTTCAAGATTGCAGCAAACAGCACTTGGCAAAAGCAATCCACACAGAACCGGGAGATTGCTTATCACTCGAACCAGGAGGGTCAGAGTGGGGGCTCCTTTCTACAGGAGCTGGTGCAGATCTGGAGCAACCAGAAAAGCGAGTCGTATTTCAAGTTTCGTCGGCACAGGGGCCACAAGCCAGCTGGCAAGTGACCGGGCCAACGCGTCGAGCACACACAGGCAGAAGGGCCCCACGCAGCACTCGTCGAGTGTGGAGGGGTGAGCTTTGGTGCAAGTGGAGCTCGGGGCTGGGGCTTCTCAAACCCCGGTGTACAGCTTCGAGGGTCACTCGTGGGCTGCACGGTCAGCGTCTGGTGGCATTTTCAAGATGGCGTGCCCCACGCTTCCGGTCGCCTCCACGGGTCTCAGCTCTGCAGGGACTGTGGATCGGGCAGGTAGAAGGCAGGCAAGCTTGATCTCGTCGATCTCTGTCGCTCGAGTTCCGGCGGGAACTGCAACAAAGCAAGGGTCGAGGGCTGGATGGTACCTGTTTGCACAGGGTGGTCACTCCTTGACCACAAGGGAGATTCTTCAGTCTTCTCACGTCGTGTAGAAAGTCGAAGGGTCCAGAATTCGTTTCTTATGTTTCTTCAGGATGATCTGAGTTGCATTGGCACTGCTCCCCCTCTTATTCGAATCTCGGGGGTTGGACATCCTGCTAGGTCCCCTCCTATGGGTGGGACCCAGGAAGGGGGTGGTTACACCCCTTTCCTTTGATCCAGGCCGCGCTGGGACAGGGGCTGGGAGGCCCCAGAACCGGTTTGGCCGGATTATGCAAGGGGCAGCCTTGTGCTCCCCAGGCAGTGTCTGGTTTCTTTGAAACCTCCCTACTACAATCCACTATCTCCTGTCTGGGGTGGTTTGACACCGCCCTGCGACAGGAAACCCTTTGTCCAGGCCACCATATGCTGAGTTTCGGTCAGCAGCAGGAGGCCAGACCCGTGTCTGTGGCAGGGGCATCCATTTTGTGGATCTGAGGCTCATTTTAAATCAACCGCGTTTCAGTAAAGTAACATGTCTTCTCCCTCTAGAAGGGTGGAATGCTACCCCCGTCGCCAGAACTGGCGAGGGGGTAGTATTCCAATTCGTATGACACCTTACACGACATGTTTTGATAAAGCCAAACCAAAGTTGCTATATAACCGCGAGGATTATAAGGCGCTTAAGAGTATATGGTATTGCATTATCCCGGATCAGCTTAGGGAGTTGTTCCCGACAGCTGCAGACAGGCTCAGCTCATGCCAGAGCTCCATCTCACATAAAACCACGCACTCTGCCTCCAGGATTGATGAGGCCTTCCATAGGAGTGGCTCACAGGTTATATATGTGTCCAGATATAGGTTTAGATATAGGTATACTATATCTAAGCAAGGGGTGATTACACCCACTTGCCCCAGCTGAGTGATCAGCCAGTTGTGTCAATTTAAGAACCAGCCAGGGGTGGCAAAAGCTATGCTTCAGCCCCTGGTAGGCCTTGGTGGCACCTATGCCCTGAGCACCTATAGTGCATGGTACAGGGGCTGACAAGGAGTCCATTTCCAATTGTGGTATGTACCTATAGCACATGTATTATGAATTTAGAGAGAGAACAGCAGGCTGGGGGTCTGATTAGCAGGCCCACAGCCTCAGTAAGTCGAAAACCAGTGAAGCAAAAAGCAAAAATTGGGGTGACCATAGGATAGCAGACCCTACTCTCCTACAATAACATACATAGAAAAATACAAAATATTAGCAAACTTCCTGGCTGGAGGCAATGTGAGGTTCCGTGACGATTTGAACCCATGTTTTCAACATTGTCGTAAATACATAATTTTGGTATCAGTGAACCGCAAATGGTCCATTTAGCATATCCTGGTGTTTTCGCTATGCTACGAGCAAGAGCACTCCTGTTATGAACACATTTCTGATCTACCCATGGCATCCATCTTAGATTACGGCAGCCATTTTGTATTTCTTCCCCTCACATAGTCAATGGACACGCAGTGACCTCTTTCACTTAAGGACACGTAAGCTTTAGCCGGAGATTCACCTTGCTAGTGACACGTGCACCTTAGGACAGAACACGCTGTGGCCGCATGACTCGACAGAAACTGCCTCTTCTACCTGAGGCCAGTCCAGCTATACTGGTTCTCGTGTTCGTTGGCCTGATCATGATTAGGCGGCCGAAGCTGGTAGCCTTGCCCATTTACGACCCACAAACATCTCTTATCCTGTTTTTCTATCTTCTACACCTGGCTCTGCTCCTTTCCTTCTGGGCCTTTATTAGGGGGAGGTAACGAAATTTACGATGAGGCGGTCCGGCTCTTGAATGAAAAGTTGACATGAGATTATGATGGAACAGTGGGAACCCCTCGTTCGTAATGTTTTGACATCAGATATTGTTGACGATCCCTGTGCAACGCCAAATATTTATTGTTTAGGACACAAAGGTTTAGGAATGTACTAACATGTAAAGAATTTGCCCGAAGCCTAATATTTAGTATATAAGGAGCAACCCTCTTTGTACAAATCGAACAGGCTCCTAGATACTGCCCGTGTGTAGTTTCTGTGACTTCTGTGTCCCTGCAGTAATAAACCTTTGGTCTTTGACGCCACCATCGAGAAGCCCGTGTTTCTGTTAATTTGTGCACCGAGACAGGTAGAACTCCGCGGTCTTCGGCTATTATCCCTGACACCTCTGGACGGAACCAAAAATGACCAGAACTCCAATTGGCGCCCAGTGTGGGGCGACGTCATTCGGTACCGGTCCAAAAGCCTGAAGAGTTCGAGAAGCTTCGTGTGAAGATTCCTGAGGGAGGCGCCCCACTTCATCGATCCCGGAATATCGCAAAAGTGGCCCGACGTTCTCTTCCACGAGGGTTCCCGTTCGGACGGCTGCAGTGGTCCGTTGCCTTGACCGTCGCCCTGTCTTGGACCCGAGGTGCAGTCCTTAGTACGGCGAGACGTGACGGGTTTCTCCTTGGTGACGTCTTCAGTGCCTCAGTTAAGTATTAAGTGGTTGCTAGTTGGTTACTTCGTAAGGGTTGCTCCTGTTTGAATAATCCTTTTAGTTCTTGGTTTGGTTTGGTTTCGTAAGATTATCACTGGTTGTTCTAGTTACGATAATCTTTTGGTTTAGTTTGGGTATCGATACATTTGTTCGCTTTGGTAGGCCTAAGTTCTTGGTTCGAGTGCGCACCTTTTGTTTGTGTTTTGTCTGTTCTGTGTTCCGGATTATAAAATGGTAAGTCGGAAAAATTGTATGTTGTCGTGTTTCGGTTGCAACAGTGATTCCCGGTTGGAGGACTCATGTCTGGTTCCTCCGATTGGAACTCCTCTTTATGATCTGTATTGTAAGTTTGGAGTGGGTCCTATATCTTATAATAAGGTGTGGATCCGATATACAGAAAAAGACGGTGTCCTTAGTTGGCCACTGCATAGTAGCTTTGAACCTGAAGTTCTTGATAATTTGGAAATGAAATTGTTTAAGAAGAAAGCCCGGCCGGCAATGTTTGATTCTTTCCGTTATTGGCAAAAAGAATCTAAACAAAGAGAAATTCAAAAGTTAAAGAAAGAACAGAAAGAGCAAGAGTTGACTTTAGAACAGTCTGCTAAGCAGCTGCAACTCAATGAGTCTGAGAAAGCAATAGAGGTGGCCAATAGAGAGCGTAATTTAGCGATAGACAAGTGCTATCCTGCCTTGCCATCGAGTACAGCTAAGATAATAGAGGACCCCGAAAAGGATCCCTTGTTGTCTTACTTGTTGAGGTCACCCCCACCGTATGCACAGGGTGCTACGGCTCCACCTTTACCGAATGTTCAATTACCGGTTGCTGGACAGCCTGGTATTCCTGCTCCTGCTCCTCTGAATCAAGCTCCTGTACCTCCTGTGGTCAATGTTAATGTTCCTTCGGCACCCCCTCTTCCAGAGTTGCCGGCTTCTTTACCTATACCTGTATCGCTTACACCTGTTGTTTCACAAGCTACTTTGCCTGCTACTCCTACTGTTCCTGTTTTATCTGTTCCAACTGCTACTTTATTTACTGCTTCTGCTAGCGTTATGACTCCGCTTTCTGTTCGTCGGAGAATCACTGATTCTGTCTCTAATATTCTATCTCCCTTCTATAAAACTTTAATTAAGACTCCTGCCTCTGACTCCGTTCAGAGACGCAGTCAGCATCCCAGTACTGAAGAACGGGGAATATTAGATTCCACGGCTCTTAGATGGATTTCGAAAAGTGGAAGATATAGTACTAGAGATGTATTAGATACATTTATACAATGGAAAGAACCGACACAACGATATGTGTTCGACGAAATGTGCTCCCTTTTGCGTGAGGAATTGGAGGAGGATGACTCTGAATCAAATCTAGAAGAATTAATTCAAGTCCAGAAAGAATTTGCCGCAGGTATGATAGTTGGGCAAAACATAAAAGAAGCGATGGAACTGATTTTAAGTTATAGGAATGATCCATCCCTTCGTTCACCAATAGAGTTAGAGAAACGTAGTACGAAGCAGAATCGCCAATATCCAATGAGGGAGGTTCCTCCAATTTGGCGCGAAGCTGTGCCAGCTGATGCGAACCGTGGTATTGCAGCCGCTCCGGCCCAATTCCAGAGAGTGTGGATACACATTCCGTGGAAGCGAGCCGAAGTGTTAGCAGTGAAACAGGCCTTACCTGATCCACGTAAGAATCCCGCCGGATACTACAAAGAGTTAGCGCAGACAGTTGAAGCTTGTGTGATGAATTTAGCGGACATTGACATGTTATTTGGGAATGTAGTTCCGCAACCAATTTGGGCTAAAATTCGTAAAGAGAATCATCCAATTGCCCTAGGTGGTGATTGGGCAGCTATAATTGCAGCGGATGGTCAACAAATAGGTGGTTCCAAACCTGAACCCCTAATTGCTGATTTACCGAATAGAATAACAGAATTAATGAAGACTCTGATGCCAGCATTGCTCGTTAACTGGGATAAGTTGTCCACATGCAGACAGAAGAAAGACGAAAGTGTCTCGACTTTTTCACAAGGTTTGAAGAGACTTTCGTAGATCACAGTGGTCAGGATATGAGCACGGAAGGAGGACAGAGATTATTTGTTGATAAATTTGTGCACAATCTATTACCAGAGCTTAGTAATAAATTGAAAGATTCTGAGAGTGCGTGGGCTGTCTCTAAAACTGCGCAAATACTTGCAACTGCACAGTATTATGAAAATAGGGATAAAGAGGAGAAAGAAAAGTCAGATAAGAAAACGAAAGATTTAAAAACTAAAGTTCTTTTACAGCAAGCGTATCCGCCTGGCACGAATCAGACAAATACGCAGCAAGGGTCATATCAAAGGACAGATTATGGTTCCCAGAGACCACAATATCAGTGGAATCAGTGTGCTTACTGCAAGAAGGAAGGTCATTATAAGAATGAGTGTCCAGTCTTAGCACAGAATAATGCTGCAGCAGCTCAGAGAGGTCGTGGTGGTTATGTGCAAAATTCCAGAGGTCGAGGACGAGGTGCTATGCCTCCACAGACGAATGATCGCCCTTCTAATCATTTTGATCAGCGAAATGGACAGTCTGCCCAACAAAATAGATCTCAACAGTATCATGTTGAAGACTACTGTGAAGTTAATGAGGAATTTCAACAAAATGAGTACTAGGACAGCCATGGACAAAGAGAGGGAGTAGTATCAGTTCCAGTAGATCAGAGTGGGCCTTATGTCGCAGTAGCAACATCAGGTGTAGTCGAACCGTTTCTGTTGGATACTGGTGCAGCAAAAAGTTCTATCATTCATGCGAAACTCCCTGGCGCACCTTTGTCTGGCTTAACAAATGTTTCTGTAGGTTTTTCAGGCGCCCCTGTTTACAACCCTGTATCTGGTCCTTTGTCTATTTCTGTTGGACCCCGTCAATTGAAAGCACCCTTGATTTTGACGACCGGTTGTAATGAAAATCTGCTTGGTTTAGACTTGTTAAAACGCCTGTACGCGACATTGTACTGTTCTCCGGCAGGATTACAGCTTACATTGGGTAAAAGAATCATCTCTCCGATGTACTTGTCGATTGATGCGCTCCCACCAGAGCTGCGTTCTCTCCCTGATATTCTTTGGGCGACTGGTCCTAACGATGTAGGTCTTTTAGAAATTCCACCATATGTAGTCACTTTGAAAGCGAATGTCAAATTTCCACGAATCCCACAATACAAGATTTCTAGTGAAGGTGAACGTGCACTTTTATTGATTGTGCAAGACTTGATTAAAAAAGGCGTGGTTGAAGAAACCAGAGGAAATGTCTGTAACAGTCCTGTATTGCCAATTTTGAAACGTACTGATCCTACAAAGCCTCCAGTCTATAGGTTTGTAATTGATCTTAGAGAGGTTAACAAAATTGTGATTCCGCAGTTTCCTGTGGTACCAGACATTACTGCATTGTTAACGTTGATTCCTGCTACGGCCACATGGTTTTCAGTTATCGACTTGAAAAATGCCTTTTTCAGCATTCCGATAGCAGAAGAAAGCAGAGATATTTTCGGCTTCTCTCTAGGAGGTCGAAGCTTCAGGTTTAAACGTGCTCCTCAAGGCTATTGTGAGAGCCCATCCATTTACAGCCAGGCACTAAAAAGCCAGTTAGATTCCTTTGTACTTCCTCCTGGTTCTGCTTTAGTGCAATATGTAGATGATCTTCTAGTGGCTGCCGATGACAAGGAAACTTGCAAAGCAGCTACAATTTCCTTATTGCATCATTTGTCTAGTTTGAATCACAAGGTGTCACCTTCGAAAATGCAATACTGTTGCCAAGAAGTGACCTACCTAGGTCATCTCTTGTCAAAGGAGGGAAGAAGGCTGACCCCAGAGAGAATAAAAGCAATTACGCAAATGAATGTTCCCAGCACACAGAGAGAAGTACGTGCCTTTTTAGGTATTACCTCATACTGTAGGCAATGGATCCCAAATTTTTCTCTTTTGGCAAAACCATTGGTAGCTTTGACTGGGAAAAATGTTCCGAGTCCGGTGCCATGGTCTGCCGAATGTCAGCAGAGTTTTTCTGAATTACGAAATGCACTGTGTTCAGCTCCTGTGTTGGGTACACCTGACTACAGCAAGCCATTCACGCTCTATGTCCACGAGAGAGAAGGTTGTGCGTTGAGTGTTCTGACACAGAGATTTGGTGATAAACAACGCCCTTGTGCGTATTTTTCATCAACATTAGATCCGGTAGCTAGAGCGTTGCCTAGTTGTTTGAGAGCTACAGCGGCAGCTGCGGCTTCCATTCGACAATCTGCTGGGTTGGTGATGAACAACATGCTAGTGGTTATGGTTCCTCATGCTGTGGATACACTCATGAACCGGACCAAGATGCAACACCTTACCAGTGCTAGATTATCAGGCTACGAGCTGACACTGCTAACGAGTCATATTCAGATCAAAAGATGCAATGTATTGAATCCAGCAACATTGTTGCCGACTAATCAGGAGTTGAGTGATTCGGAACCACATGACTGTTGCTTCAGAACTGAGGAAGAGCCAAAAGGACGAATTGACCTTAAAGACACTCCGTTGTCAGATCCAGATGGCACGTTGTATGTTGATGGGTCTTGCTTTAAATTGGAGAATGGTGATGTGACTGCTGCTTACGCAGTAACGACTTTGAGTACGATTGTGGAGACTGCGAGAGTGAGTCAGAATTCTGCCCAAGCTGCGGAATTAATTGCACTAACGAGAGCGTGTGTTTTAGCTAAGGGAAAGAGAGTGAATGTGTTCACAGATAGTCAGTACGCGTTCGGCGTGGCCCATAGTTTTGGCCGTTTGTGGAAAGAGAGAGGTTTCATTACGTCCCATGGGACTAAGATTCAACATGGTCAGCTAGTTAACGACTTGTTGGAATCTCTAACCTTGCCGACTGAAGTTGCGATTGTGAAGTGCAGTGCACATAAAGCAATCACAGATGATGTTGGTCGTGGGAATGCTTTTGCTGATGAGACCGCTAAACAGACAGCTAGGAATATGATGAGTAGAATGTATGTTGCTACGTCTGCAAGATGGATTACTGAGTCTGGAATGTGTGAGGACACAGTGGAAAGTGTGAAAGAAATTCAGAAAGAGGCGACTGAGGAGGAAAAACTCGTATGGAAAGAAAGCACGGGTAAATTGGACTCGAGTGGGTGTTGGATTGATCTGTCGGAACAACAGCGTTGGATGTTGCCTGATGCGTATGTGCTTGCAGTAGTAACGATGGCGCATGGAGCAGCGCACATCAGTTCTAAAGGGATTTGTAAGATGTTGGCTCCAGTCTGGAAGAATGATGGGATTAGTAAGTGTGCAGAGAGAGTGGTGAGAAATTGCATGGTATGCCTGATGCATAATCCTGGCAAGGGAATCCCCATACCCGCTGGTCACTACGCTCCTCCTTCTTGCCCCTTTGAAGTGATTCAGTTAGACTTCATTCACATGGATCGCTGCAACAATCTAAAGTACGTCCTAGTGGTAGTTTGTGCTTTTTCCAGATGGGTCGAAGCATATCCACTGAAGGACAATACTGCCTTGTCCACTGCCAAAATTCTTCTCAAAGAATACTTCCCCAGATATGGCATGCAACGGATTGTATGGTCAGATAATGGAAGTGAGTTTGTAGGGAAAGTTATGCAGAGTGTGTGTACTGGTTTAGGGATCAAACAGAAGTTCCACAGTGCGAATCATCCCCAGTCTGCTGGTTTAGTTGAGGGTTACAATGGCACCCTCAAACTGAAACTTGCTAAGATACAAGCATCCACGGGTTTGTCCTGGCCAGATGCACTACCTTTGGCTCTGTTATCCACAAGAGCGACTGTGCATTCTAGAGTAGGGCTTAGTCCGTACGAAACAGTTTTTGGCCGTCCGGCCAATGTTTGGGGAGTACCTAGACCGAAGGAATTTAAACAGTTGGAATACCCAATGTTAATTGATTACCTTTTCGACTTGACTGCTAAATTGAGTCTTATTCACCAACAGGTTTTCGATGCATTGCCAAAGCCACCGGAGAGTCCAGGTCATCAGCTGAAACCAGGGGATCAAGTGGTCATCCGTAATTTTGCAAGGACGAAGAATCTCCAACCCAGATTCGTTGGCCCATTCCAGGTGTTGTTGGCGACGAGAACTGCTATTCGTGTGGCTGGACGAAAAAACTGGATTCATACAACACACGTCAAGCGTGTGCCTCTGCCGCTTCCTTATGATGATTGGGTGAAGAAAGGAATCGGTGCCTCTGAAACTGAACAAATACCCAGGTTTATCCCTTTCAGCGATGCAGAACTAATCACTGACACATCGAACCCTGACTCCCCTTCTGAAACTACTCCTTTGAACTCTGAACATTTGCCCTCTGCATCAAAAGAACATTTGCCATCTGCGAACTTGAACATTGCAACCCCTGCTGAGAATACACTGTTTCCAGATCAAACAGCTCCTGCAAAATTAAGATATAATTTACGATCCCGAAATATGGACAAATAAAGCAGGAAACTGCCTATTTTACACATTTGAATGTTGATACATTGCCTCCAGCCAGGAAGTTTGCTGATACTTTGTTAAAATTGCCTTGTTGTCTGGGTAGCCGTAGGGTCGTGGCTGTGTGCCTAGTTGAAATTGCGGGGGTCAGACACAAGGTCGACCTTTCTGTTAGTTCTGGGAACTCCCAGAGCTGATAGAGGCATTTTCATCTACGTACACATCATCAGTGGTCGCGAGCGGATTGTAGAAGATGGAGCTTCCTGAGCTGCAACGAGAAAATGTAATTTATGTTCGCAGAAATAGACTTTACAAGATCCTTCATAGCAAATGCTTTCTGATACAATGTACAGTTACGTTTTTGATTGTTTTGATAATGTTGGTGGGTGGAATCGTCTTTAGTGTGCATTTAATTTTTACACCGGTAACAACTACAGTACCTCCCCTTGATCCTGTTTCTTCTACTGTTTCTTCTGTGCATTCTTTTCACTCGTTTCCCGAACACGAACAAGCTCGACGCTCAGAATTCATTAACAACACTTTTGTACAGCTCTTACATCAACACCAACTGGTAGTAAACACTACAGACTGCTGGGTGTGTGGCCTGATAACCCACACTATGGATAAAGGCATTCCCTATCTAGTCTTGCCTTTTAGCTATAATGGATCATTTCAGGCCTTTCAGACCATTTTTGCTTATGCCCTTGAGACCTATCCTCCGCGTCCACCACGTTCCACTAAATACAATTCTGCCAATAAAGCTTTGGTCCAGGGAATTATTGACATGATTAAAGACATCAATAATACTCCATCTTACCCTAGAGATGAATTATGTGAATAGGCTTTTATAAAGCGCACTTACACTCCAGGGAGCATCTTGGCGCTAGACATCACTGTCCCGACAGAGAGGAAAAAGGGAAGCTGCTTAGGTAGATCCTAAATATAGATCCTAGTCTATGGGAAGAATGTGGTTTTAGATTAACGCTAAGCAGATTGAGTCTTCGATATTGAAGATCCATGTTTTAAGCATTTTGCGAAAAACTTTTTCGGACTGGATCAGGCGCATTTGTGGTGGGAGCTTGTTCCAAGCTTTGGCTCCCAGTACTCCGATAGATTTTCCACCTTTTGTGGTTAGTCTGAATTTGGGAACTGCGAGTAGATTTAGGTTGGATGATCTGAGTGATCGAGGGGGAGTGTATCTTCCAAACCTTTGGGACAGGTATATCGGTCCTGATTGGTGGTAGGCTCTGAAAGTAATGAGCAGGATTTTAAATAGCACTCTTTTGTGGATGGGTAGCCAGTGCAGGGTTTTGAGTGCTTTTGAGGCAGATGATTTCCTGGGAAGTCGTAGCACCAGGCGGGCGGCGGCGTTTTGCACCATCTGCAATTTGTGCAGAACAGCTCTGTTTGCGCCTGCATAGATGCTGTTGCAGTAGTCTAAGCGTGATGTGATGAGGGCTACTGCCACAGTCTTTCTAGCTGTTAAGGGAAGGAAATCAAAGAATCTTCTAAGACCTTTAATGATATTGAAACAGGACCCTGCCACTGTACCTGCTTGTTGCTTAAAGGATAGGGCTTCATCAAACCTTATCCCTAGGTTACGAGCTGACGTGATGGTATTAGGGGGAATTTCGGCGTCTTGAGGCCACCAATTGGAGGGGGAAAAGAGGTTGTTTTGGCCGAAAGGGAGGATTTCAGTTTTACCTGAATTACATTTGAGGTGGTTTGTTCGCATCCAATCAAAGGTTGCCGTCAGACAGTTTTGTAAATTTTCCTCTGCTTTGGAGGAGTTGTTGTCCAGTACTAGGATGAGCTGAGTGTCGTCAGCGTAAGATATCGTGCTGATGTTAAAGGATGTGATGAGTTCTATCAGGGGGGTCATATAGAGATTGAACAACACGGGGCTCAAGCTTGAGCCTTGTGGTACCCCTGTTTTTATGGTTTTTTCATCCGAGCAGTATTTTCCTAGCACGGTTACTTGTCTCCTATGGTTTAGGAAGTTTTTCAACCATTCGAGGACGGTTCCTGCTAGCCCTGACTCTGTCAGGCGGCCTATCAACACGGGGTGTGAGACCGTGTCAAAGGCCGCCGACAGGTCGAGCAGGATCAGGACGGCCTTTTTCCCGTGGTCCAGTGCCATCTTGAGGGTCTCTACAGTATGTAGGAGGGCTGACTCTGTGGAGTGTTTTGCCCTAAAACCAGCCTGGTTGGGGTGGAATAGGTGGTTTTCCTCTAGATGTTTTGTCAACTGTTTATTGACAGCCGCTTCGGTCAATTTAAACAGTAGCGGGAGCAACGAGATGGGGCGGAGGTTGGAAAGTGTGGTGGGGTCGGATAAGGGTTTTTTCTGGAGAGGCTTAACTGCCGCGAGCTTCCATTCAGCTGGAATGGCTGCAGTAGACAGGGAGGAGTTTATAATAGAATTTATGGCTGGATTTACCGTGTCCACCAGAGTGTGGAGCAGCATTGGGGGGCATGGGTCGAACGGGGAACCTGATCTACTCGAGAGTATGGCTAGTCTGGATTCGTCGAGACTGATGGGGGTGAAATTTTTCAACTGGGGTTTGTTGTTAATTGGTACTGTTGCGCTGTAGGGGGGGGGTTCAGGAGGGTCAGGGAAGTTGGACGTAAGTGTAAGTATTTTCTGTTCGAAATAGTCCGCTATGTCGTTACAGAGAGCTAGTGAGGGTGGTATTTCTTGCCTGAGGATTCTGGGGTTCATGAACTCGTTAACAATTTTAAAGATTTGTTTCTGGTTGTTGTTGGACCGGTTAATTCTTTGAAGAAAATGGTCTTTTTTGGCGTTTTTTATCATGGAGTGGTATATTTTCCTCGCGGTTTTATAGGCAAGAGCTTCATTTGGATCATAGTTTTGACGCCATTTCTTTTCGAGAGATCTAATCTCTGTACGTTTTGCTTTTATTTCAGGGGAGAACCAGGGAGCTGATTTTCTATTCTGCTTTTTCCTGACTTTCTCTGAGTTGGCCGGCCCACAGCACTCCGAAATCCAGTTGCAAAATATTTTGTAGTCGGATTCTGTGTCTCCAGACAATGAAGGTTTAGATTTCTCTGCGGTGAGTAGGAGATTTGGTGAGTTGGCAAGCTTTTTCCAGTCTTTTTGCATAGGGACTTCGATTTTTTGGTTGGCGGTGTTAGGCCTTTTCTTATTGGTGGTTAGATTGAAAGGAATTAGACAGTGGTCGGTCCATGTTTGGATCAACGGGTCTTCGACGGTTAGGGTTTGGGTATTGGTGCAAATGCAGTCTAGTATGTGGCCTGCTTTATGCGTGGGCAGTTTGGTCAGTATATTCAGTCCTAGAATTTTAGTCAAGTCGTTAAGCCACATGGTGTTGGGGTCGTTGGGTTTGTCCAGATGGAAGTTTAGATCGCCCAGAACGGTAAAATTTGCGTATTTTAGGGTGAACGTGCTGAGAGCATCTTCGAAACTTTCGAAGAAACCGTTTTGGGGTCCTGGGGGGCGGTAGATGAGGGCTCCTGCGAAGGTGTTTTCCTCATTTAGTTGGATGCAGAAACCCATGCTTTCTGCCCCTTTAACGTCAGGGAGTTCAGTGATGGTACATTTCAGAGAGTCTCGATGGATGATGGCCAAGCCACCACCTCTGAGTTCTTGTCTGTCGATCCTCTGAATGAGGTATCCTTGGGGGACGGTTAGGGCTATGATCGGGTTGCACCATGGTTTCAGCCATGTTTCGGTTATGAAGAGCATGTCAATGTCGGTCTCCGTAATGAGGTCATGGATGTGCTCACTATTTTTGCACATGGACCTTGCGTTGATCAAGGCTCCTCGAAGTAAAGTTACGTTATTCGTGTTAGGTAAGTGTTTTACCGGGGTAAGAAGAGTTCTGCAATAGTGAAAGCATACGGGTCCTAACCATGTCTCGGCATTTATGGTGTTGAGACAGTGCTTTTTGTTGTGATTAAGAGCAAGCAGATCCGCTCGAGTATAGGTAGCTAGTTGGTCAGTACGTACCTTAGGTTGGGCAGCATGTCCGGCCCTGGGCCCGGCCGTGGCACGGACGGGCACAGACGGGCTTGCCTTAGGCGCGCCTTCGGCGCGCAAACGGCGCTCCCGCTGCGCTCGTCCGCTGCGCTTCCTGCCCAGGCACATGCTTTATACGGGGGAGTCAGGGCGTTTGGGGGGGCGTGGCCAGTAGAGGGGGCGTGTCTTCGGACGCGCCTCGCCCTCGAAATTGGCGAAGAAGCTGTGGGTGTCGTTGCAGCGCTACCGCTGTTTAGAGTGCCAAGGGTGGTGAAGGATAAGTGAAGATAAGAGGTAAAATGCACAAGTATCACAATAAACAATTTTTAAAATGCGTCTTGGCGCTCCCGGCTTTCCGCCTCAGGAGACCGATGTCAACAGGATGTAAAGCGACGGCGCTTTATTTATATGCCTCGTGGGGGGCGTGGCCAGTAGAGGGGGCGTGTCTTCGGACGCGCCTCGCCCTCGAAATTGGCGAAGAAGCTGTGGGTGTCGTTGCAGCGCTACCGCTGTTTAGAGTGCCAAGGGTGGTGAAGGATAAGTGAAGATAAGAGGTAAAATGCACAAGTATCACAATAAACAATTTTTAAAATGCGTCTTGGCGCTCCCGGCTTTCCGCCTCAGGAGACCGATGTCAACAGGATGTAAAGCGACGGCGCTTTATTTATATACCTCGTGGGGGGCGTGGCCAGTAGAGGGGGCGTGTCTTCGGACGCGCCTCGCCCTCGAAATTGGCGAAGAAGCTGTGGGTGTCGTTGCAGCGCTACCGCTGTTTAGAGTGCCAAGGGTGGTGAAGGATAAGTGAAGATAAGAGGTAAAATGCACAAGTATCACAATAAACAATTTTTAAAATGCGTCTTGGCGCTCCCGGCTTTCCGCCTCAGGAGACCGATGTCAACAGGATGTAAAGCGACGGCGCTTTATTTATATGCCTCGTGGGGGGCGTGGCCAGTAGAGGGGGCGTGTCTTCGGACGCGCCTCGCCCTCGAAATTGGCGAAAAAGCTGTGGGTGTCGTTGCAGCGCTACCGCTGTTTAGAGTGCCAAGGGTGGTGAAGGATAAGTGAAGATAAGAGGTAAAATGCACAAGTATCACAATAAACAATTACGGGTATATTTAAGTTGGAATTCTACAGAGTATCGCCTTAGCTTGGGAGAAAGCAAGCGTAAAAGCTCCACTCCAGTCTGGGTCGTACCTCACCGAGGTCAAGTCTGTTTGCAAGGAAATGGGAGAAATCCGAGAGCTCGGCTAGGGAAGAGTGAGTGCGTTGAGACTTACGTATTTCCGTCTAACTCTTCCCCTGCCTTTCTTACTGCTAGGGGTACCTACTTCATCTGTCAAGACAGAGCGTATACATGGTTGCCTGCTGACTTTTCAGGTTCATGTTATATTGCCCGACTATTGCCTCCAACGTACACTGCTTCTTCAGATTATCACAAGACCAGAGTAGCAAGAGGTGTTTTCAGCAAGGAAGACACCGCTGGTCAGGAAGCTGGAGACTTCTTCAAAGGTTTCCTTCCATTCTGGGGGCCTATGGCCAATAGTAGAAATCTACGTCAGCTAACACGGGTAGTTGAATCTACTATTACAGAAACTGCTGGTGCCCTTAGTAACTTAACAGCTGAGCTTCAGGCGGATCGTCTCATGAGGTTGCAGAACCGTATGGTTCTAGACGTAATACTTGCAGATCGAGGTGGGGTATGCAGAATGATCCAATCGAGCTGCTGTGTTTTTATTCCCAATAATGCTCCGACTGTCTATGAAGCGATCTCAAAGCTACACAAGATTTCCGAGTCTATTCACGTAGACAAGGGAAACTGGTCCTTAAAGGAGTGGCTTTGGACTCTGTTATCAGCGTGGGGCTGGAAGGTTCTAATGGTCATTGGTATCATCCTAGTATTCCTGTTCTCGTGCTGCCTTATTATCCAATGTGGTCCTGCTTTGTGTAGTCTCTGTGCTGCAACTTGTTTCAGAAAACCACCTGCGTTTGGAGAAAAGGTGAGAGAAAGGATGATGATACAACAACATGTCACTGACCTGATGAGCATAGAGTTAGACTCTGACATAGATTGAGTAATTACCTATGTAAGGGCAAAAGGAGGGTCTGAGGTTCCGTGACGATTTGAACCCGTGTTTTCAACATTGTCGTAAATACATAATTTTGGTATCAGTGAACCGCAAATGATTCATTTAGCATATCCTGGTGTTTTCGCTATGCTACGAGCAAGAGCACTCCTGTTATGAACACATTTCTGATCTACCCATGGCATCCATCTTAGATTACGTCAGCCATTTTGTATTTCTTGCCCTCACATAGTCAATGGACACGCAGTGACCTCTTTCACTTAAGGACACGTAAGCTTTAGCCGGAGATTCACCTTGCTAGTGACACGTGCACCTTAGGACAGAACACGCTGTGGCCGCATGACTCGACAGAAACTGCCTCCTCTGCCTGAGGCCAGTCCAGCTATACTGGTTCTCGTGTTCGTTGGCCTGATCATGATTAGGCGGCCGAAGCTGGTAGCCTTGCCCATTTACGACCCACAAACATCTCTTATCCTGTTTTTCTATCTTCTACACCTGGCTCTGCTCCTTTCCTTCTGGGCCTTTATTAGGGGGAGGTAACGAAATTTACGATGAGGCGGTCCGGCTCTTGAATGAAAAGTTGACATGAGATTATGATGGAACAGTGGGAACCCCTCGTTCGTAATGTTTTGACATCAGATATTGTTGACGATCCCTGTGCAACGCCAAATATTTATTGTTTAGGACACAAAGGTTTAGGAATGTACTAACATGTAAAGAATTTGCCCGAAGCCTAATATTTAGTATATAAGGAGCAACCCTCTTTGTACAAATCCAACAGGCTCCTAGATACTGCCCGTGTGTAGTTTCTGTGACTTCTGTGTCCCTGCAGTAATAAACCTTTGGTCTTTGACGCCACCATCGAGAAGCCCGTGTTTCTGTTTATTTGTGCACCGAGACAGGTAGAACTCCGGGGTCTTCGGGTGTTATCCCTGACACCTCTGGACGGAACCAAAAAAGTCCAGAACTCCAATTGTATCAAATTAAAATATGTAAAATAGGCAGTTTCCTGCTTTATTAGTCTTTAGAATGAGAACGTAGGTTGTATCTCAATTTCCCTGGAGTTGTTTGATCCGGAAATAGTCTATTTTCAGCAGGAGTTACAATGTTCGAGTCCGCAGATGGCAAATGTTCGTTTGATGCAGAGGACAAATGTTCAGTGTTCAAAGGAGCAGTTTCAGAAGAGGAGTCAGAGTTCGGTGAATCAGTTATCAGTTCTGCATCGCTGAAAGGAATGTATCTAGGAACTGGTTCGGTTTCAGAGGCACCAATTCCTTTTCTCACCCAGTTATCATAAGGGAGTGGAAGGGGTACACGCTTAGCATGTGTCGCGTGGACCCAGTTTTTTCTACCAGCCACACGTATAGCAGTCCTTGTTGCCAAAAGTACTTGAAACGGTCCGACGAACTTGGGTTGCAGATTTCTGGTCCGTCCAAAGTTCCTAATGACGACGTAGTCGCCGGGTTTCAGCTGATGACCTGGACTTTCCGGAGGCTTTGGCAATGCATCGAAAACCTGTTGGTGAATGAGACTCAATTTAGCAGTCAAGTCAAAAAGGTAATCAATTAGCATTGGGTATTCCAGTTGTTTGAACTCCCTCGGTCTAGGTACCCCCCAAATATTAGCAGGGCGACCGAACACAATCTCATAGGGACTAAGCCCCACTCGAGAATGCACAGTCGCTCTTGTGGATAACAGGGCCAAAGGTAGTGCGTCTGGCCAGGACAAGCCCATGGAGGCTTGTATCTTGGCCAGTTTCAGCTTGAGGGTGCCATTATAGCCTTCAACTAAACCTGCTGACTGGGGGTGATTAGCACTGTGAAATTTTTGTTTAATATTCAAACCTGCACACACTCTGCATAACTTTCCCTATGAATTCACTTCCGTTATCTGACCATACAATCCGTGGCATGCCATACCTGGGGAAGTATTCTTTTAGAAGGATTTTGGCAGTGGACAAGGCAGTATTATATTTTAGTGGATATGCTTCGATCCACCTTGAAAAAGCACAGACTACCACTAGAACGTACTTAAGGTTGTTACAACGATCCATGTGAATGAAATCCAACTGAATCACTTCGAAGGGGCAAGAAGGAGGAGCGAAGTGACCAGCGGGTGTGGGGATTCCCTTGCCAGGATTATGCATCAGGCATATCATGCAATTTCTCACCACTCTTTCTGCACACTTACTAATTCCATCATTCTTCCAGACTGGAGCCAACATCTTACAAATCCCTTTAGAACTGATGTGCGCTGCTCCATGCGCCATCGTTACCACTGCAAGCACATACGCATCAGGCAACATCCAACGCTGCTGTTCCGACAAATCAATCCAACATCCACTTGAGTCCAATTTACCCGTATTCTCTTTCCATGCAAGCTTTTCCTCTTCAGTCGCTTCCTCCTGAATTGCTTTCACACTTTCCACTGTATCCTCACTGTATCAGTCAGTAATCCATCTTGCAGACGTTGCAACATACATTCTACTCATCGTATTCCTAGCTGTCTGTTTAGCGGTCTCATCAGCAAACGCATTTCCACGACCAACATCATCCGTGATTGCTCGATGAGCACTGCACTTCACAATCGCAACTTCAGTCGGTAAGGTTAGAGATTCCAACAAGTCATTGACTAGCTGGCCATGCTGGATCTTAGTCCCATGGGACGTAATGAAACCTCTTTCCTTCCACAATCGGCCAAAACTATGCGCTACACCGAACGCGTACTGACTATCTGTGAACACATTCACTCTCTTTCCCTTAGCTAAAACACACGCTCTAGTCAATGCAATTAATTCTGCAGCTTGGGCAGAATTCTGACTCACTCTTGCAGTCTCCACAATCGTACTCAAAGTCGTTACTGCGTAAGCAGCTGTTACATCACCATTCTCCAATTTAAAACAAGACCCGTCAACATACAACGTGCCATCTGGATCTGATAATGGAGTGTCTTTAAGATCAATCCGTCCTTTTGTCTCTTCCTCGGTTCTGAAACAACAGTCATGTGGTTCAGAATCACTCGACTCCTGACTAGTCGGCAACAATGTTGCTGGATTCAATACATTGCATCTTTTAATCTGAATATGACTTGCTAGCAGTGTCAGCTCATAGCCTGATAATCTAGCACTGGTAAGGTGTTGTGTCTTGGTTCGGTTCGAATGGACGCTGCAGCTGCTGCTGTAGCTCTCAAGCAACTAGGCAACGCTCTGGCTACCGGATCTAATGTTGATGAAAAATACGCACAAGGGCGTTGTTTATCACCAAATCGTTGCGTCAGAACACTCAACGCGCAACCTTCTCTCTCGTGGACATAGAGTGTAAATGGCTTACTGTAGTCGGGTGTACCCAATACAGGAGCTGAACACAATGCATTTCGTAACTCAGAAAAACTTTGCTGACATTCGACATACCATGGCACCGGACTCAGAACACCTTTTCCAGTCAAGGCCACCAATGGTTTTGCCAAAAGAGAAAAATTTGGGATCCATTGCCTACAGTATGAGGTAATACCTAAAAAGGCACGTACTTCTCTCTGTGTGCTGGGAACATTCATTTGCGTAATTGCTTTTATTCTCTCTGGGGTCAGCCTTCTTCCCTCCTTTGACAAGAGATGACCTAGGTAGGTCACTTCTTGACAACAGTATTGCATTTTGGAAGGTGACACCTTGTGATTTAAATTAGACAAATGATGCAGTAGGGAAATTGTAGCTGCTTTGCAAGTTTCCTTGTCATCGGCAGCCACTAGAAGATCATCTACATATTGCACTAAAGCAGAACCAGGAGGAAGTACAAAGGAATCAAACTGACTTTTTAATGCCTGACTGTAGATGGATGGGCTTTCACAATAGGTTTGTGGAGCACGTTTAAACCTGAAGCTTCGGCCTCCTAGAGAGAAGCCGAAAATATCTCTGCTTTCTTCGGCTATCGGAATGCTGAAAAAGGCATTCTTCAAGTCGATGACTGAGAACCATGTGGCTGTAGCAGGAATCAACGTTAACAATGCAGTAATGTCTGGAACCACAGGAAACTGTGGGATCACAATTTTGTTAACCTCTCTAAGGTCGATTACAAATCTATAGACTGGAGGCTTTGTAGGATCAGTGCGTTTTAGAATTGGCAGTACAGGGCTGTTACAGACATTTCCTCTAGTTTCCTCTATTACGTCTTTCTTGATTAAATCTTGCACGATCAATAAGAGCGCACGTTCACCATCACTAGAGATCTTGTATTGTGGGATTCGTGGAAATTTGACATTTGCTTTCAAAGTTACTACATATGGTGGAATTTCTAAAAGACCAACGTCGTTAGGACCAGTCGCCCAAAGAGTATCAGGGAGAGAACGCAGCTCCAGTGGGAGCGCATCCATTGATAGGTACATCAGAGAGATGATTCTCTTACCCAATGTAAGCTGTACTCCTGATGGAGAAAAGTACAGAGTCGCAAAGAGGCGTTTTAACAAGTCTAAACCAAGCAGATTTTCATTACAACCAGTCGTCAAAATCAGGGGTGCTTTCAATTGACGAGGTTCAGCAGAAATAGACAAAGGACCAGATACGGGGTTGTGAACAGGGGCGCCTGAAAAACCTACTGAAACATTTGTTAAGCCAGACAAAGGTGCGCCTGGGAGTTTTGCATGTATGATAGAACTTTTTGCTGCACCAGTATCCAACAGAAACGGTTCGACTACACCTGATGTTGCTACTGCGACATAAGGCCCACTCTGATCTACTGCAACTGATACTACTCCCTCTCTTTGTCCATGGCTGTCCTAGTACTCATTTTGCTGAAATTCCTCACTAACTTCACAGTAGTCTTCAACGTGATACTGTTGAGATCTAGATGGTTGGGCAGATTGTCCATTTCGCTGATCAAAATAATTAGAAGGGCGATCATTCGTTTGTGGAGGCATAGCACCTCGTCCTCGACCTCTAGAATTTTGCGTAGAACCACCACGACCTCTCTGAGCTGCAGCAGCATTATTTTGTGCTAATACTGGACACTCATTCTTATAATGACCTTCCTTTTTGCAGTAAGCACACTGATTCCATTGGTATTGCGGTCTCTGAGAACCATAGTCGGTCCTCTGATATGGCCCTTGCTGTGTATTTGTCTGATTCGTGCGAGGCGGATATGCCTGCTGCAAAAGGACTTTAGTTTTTAAAGCTTTTGTTTTCTTATCTGACTTTTCCTTCTCTTCTTTATCCCTATTTTCATAATACTGGGCAGTTGCAAGTATTTGCGCAGTCGTAGAGACAGCCCACGCACTTTCAGAATCTTTTAATTTATTACTGAGCTCTGGTAACAGATTGTGCACAAATTTATCAACAAATAATCTCTGTCCTCCTTCCGTGCTAATATCCTGACCACTGTGATCTACGAAAGTTTCTTCGAACCTGGTGAAAAAGTCGGAGACACTTTCGTCCTTCTTCTGCCTGCATGCGGACAACTTGTCCCAGTTAACGGGCAATGCTGGCATCAGAGTTTTCATTAAATCGATTATTCTACCAGGCAAATCAGCAATTAGAGGTTCGGGTTTAGAACCACCTATTTGTTGACCATCTGCCGCTATTATAGCTGCCCTATCACCACCTAGGGCAACTGGATGATTTTCTTTACAAATTTTAGCCCAAATTGGTTGCGGTACTACATTACCAAATAACATGTCAATGTCCGCTAAATTCATTACGCAAGTTTCAACCGTCTGGGCCAACTCTTTGTACTATCCAGCTGGATTCTTACGCGGATCTGGCAAGGCCTGTTTTACTGCTAACACTTCAGCTCGTTTCCACGGAATGTGTATCCACACTCTCTGGAATTGGGCCGGAGCGGCTGCAATATCATGGGCCGCATCAGCTGGCACAGCTTCGCGCTAAATTGGAGGAACTTCTCTCATAGGATATTGACGACCTTGTTTCGTACTACGTTTTTCTAGATCTCTTGGTAAACGGAGGGAAGGATCGAATCTAAAATCTAAAATTAATTCCATTGCTTCTTTTACTTCTTGACCAACTATCATACCTGCAGCAAATTTTTGTTGAACATGGATTAATTCATCTGGTACTTGTTCAGATTCGCTCTCCTCCCACTCTTCACGTAAAAGAGAACACATGACATCAAACACAAAGTGCTGTGTCGGTTCATTCCATTGCATGAATGTATCTAATACATCTCGTACATTGTACCTTCCAACTTTCAAAATCCACCTAAGGGCAGTGGAGTCTAATATTCCCCGTTCTTCACTACTAGGAAGCTGACTACGTCTCTGAACAGATTCAGAGGCAGGACTCCTCATCAGAGTTTTGTGAAAGGGAGATAGAATATTAGTGACAGAATCAGTGATTCTCCGACGAACAGAAAGCGGAGTCACATAGCTTGCAGAAGTTTGAAGTAGAGTAGTAGTCGGAACAGAGGAAACAGCAATAGTCGGGGTAGCAGGCAAAGTAGCTTGTGAAACAACAGGTATCAGAGGTACAGGCGCAGGCAGAGGAGCAGGCAATCCCGGAAGAGGGGGTGCCGGAGGAATATTGTTAACCACAGGGAGTACAGGAGCTTGATTCAGGGGAGCAGGAGCAGGTATACCAGGCTGTCCAGCAACCGGTAACAAAGCATTCGGTAAAGGTGGAGCCGTAGCACCCTGTGCATACGGTGGGGGTGACCTCAACAGGTAAGACAACAGGGGATCCTTTTCAGGGTCCTCTACTATCTTAGCTGTACTCGATGGCAAGGCAGGGTAGCACTTGTCTATCGCTAGATTACGCTCTCTATTTGCCACCTCTATCGCTTTCTCAGACTCATTGAGTTGCATCTGCTTGGCAGACTGTTCTAAAACTCAACTCTTGCTCTTTTTGCTCTTTCTTCAACTTTTTAGTTTCTCTCTGTTTGGATTCTTTTCGCCAATAACGGAAAGAATCAAACATTGCCGGCCGGGCTTTCTTCTTAAACAATTTCATTTCTAAATTATCAAGAATTTCGGGTTCAAAACTACCATGCAGTGGCCAACTAAGGACACCATCTTTCTCCGTGTATCGGATCCACACCTCATTATAAGATATAGAACCCACACCATGTTTACAGTACAGATCATAAAGAGGAGTTCCAATCGGAGGAACCAGACATGAGTCCTCCAACCGGTTTCCCTGTTACAACCAAAACACGACAACATACAATTTTTCCGACTTACCATTTTATAAACCGGAACACAGAACAAACACAAACAAAGGTGCGCACTCAAACTAAGAACTTAGGCCTACCAAAGTGAACAAATGTATCAATACCCAAACTAAACCAAAAGATTATCGTAACTAGAACAACCAGTGATAATCTTACGAAACCAAACCAATACCAAAGAACTAAAAGGATTATCCAAACAGGAGCAAACCCTTATGAAGTAACCAAACAACTAGCAACCACTTAATACTTAACTGAGGCACTGAAGACGTCACCAAGTAGAAACCCGTCTCGTCTCGCCGTACTAAGGTCTGCACCTCGGGTCCAAGACAGGGCGACAGTCAAGGCAGCGGACCACTGCAGCCGTCCGAACGGGAACCCTCGTGGAAGAGAACGTCGGGCCACTTTTGCGATATGCCGGGATCGATGAAGTGGGGCGCCTCCCTCTGGAATCTTCACACGAAGCTTCTCGAACTCTTCAGGCTTTTGGACCGGTACCGAATGACGTCGCCAATTGGAGTTCTGGACTTTTATTAAGGTCCAGAGGTGTCAGGGACAACACCCGAAGACCCCTGAGTTCTACCTGTCTTGGTGCACAAATAAACAGAAACACGGGCTTCTCGATGGTGGCGTCAAAGACCAAAGGTTTATTACTGCAGGGACACAGAAGTCACAGAAACTACACACGGGCAGATTCTAGGAGCCTGTTCGATTTGCACAAAGTGGGTTGCTCCTTAAATACAAATTATTTAGCTTGGGGCAACATTCTCCACATACTAGTACGTCCTTTATGTCCTAAACAATAAATATTTGGCGTTACACGGGAATCGTCAAAAATATCTGATGTCAAAACATTACGAACGAGGGGTTCCCACTGTTCCATCATAATCCCATGTCAACTTTTCATTCAAGAGCCGGACCGCCTCATCGTAAATTTCGTTACCTCCCCCTAATAAAGGCCCAGAAGGAAAGGAGCAGAGCCAGGTGCAGAAGATAGAAAAACAGGATAAGAGATGTTTGTGGGTCGTAAATGGGCAAGGCTACCAGCTTTGGCCGCCTAATCATGATCAGGCCAACGAACACGAGAACCAGTATAGCAGGACTGGCCTCAGGCCGGGGAGGCAGCTTTTGCCGAGTCATGCGGCCACAGCGTTTCTGTCCTAAGGTGCACGTGTCACTAGCAAGGTGAATCGCCGGCTAAAGCCTACGTGTCCTTAAGTGAAGTGAATTGATCAGAGGTCACTGTGTGTCCATTGACTATGTGAGGGCAAGAATACAAAATGGCTGCCATAATCTAAAATGGATACCATGGGTGAACCAGAAATGTGATTATAACAAGAGTGCTCTTGCTCGTAGCATAGCGAAAACACCAGGATATGCTAAATGGATCATTTGCGGTTCACTGATACCAAAATTGTGAGTTTACGACAATGTTGAAAACACGGGTTCAAATCGTCACGGAACCTCAGACCCTCCTTTTGCCCTTACATAGGCAATTACTCAGTCTATGTCAGAGTCTATCTCGATGTTCATTAGGTCAGTGATATGTTGTTGCAGCATCATCCTTTCTCGCACCTTGTCTCCAAACACAGGTGGTTTTCTAAAACAGGTTGCAGCACAGAGGCTACACAAAGCGGGACCACATTGGATAATAAGGCAGCACGAGAATAGGAATACTAGGATAATACCAACGACCATCAGAACCTTCCATCCCCACGCTGATAGTAGAGTCCACAGCCACTCTATCAAGGACCAATTTCCCTTGTCTACGTGAATAGAGTCGGAAATCTTGTGTAGCTTAGAGATCGCTTTGTGTACGGTCGGAGCATTATTGGGGATAAAAACACAGCAGCTCGATTGGAACATTCTGCATACCCCACCTCGATCTGCGAGTATTACGTCAAGAACCATACGGTTCTGCAACGTCATGAGGCGATCCGCCTGGAGCTCAGCTGTTAAATTACTAAGGGCACCAGCAGTTTCTGTAATAGTAGATTCAACTACCCGTGTTAGCTGACGTAGATTTCTACTATTGGACATAGGCCCCCAGAACGGAAGGAAACCTTTGAAAAAGTCTCTGGCTTCCTGACCAGCGGTATCTTCTTTGCTGAAAACACCTCTTGCTACTCTGGTCTTGTGATAATCTGGGGAAGCAGTGTATGTCGGAGGCAACAGTCGAGCAATATAGCATGAACCTGAAAAGTCAGCAGGCAGCCATGTATATGCTCTATCCTGACAGATGAAGTAGGTACCCTTAGCAGTTAGGAAGGCAGGGGAGGAGTTCGACGGATACACGTAAGTCTCAACACAGTCACTCCTCCCTAGCCGAGCTCTTGGATTTCTCCCATTACCTTGCAAGCAGAATTGACCTCGGTGAGGTACGACCCAGACTGGAGTGGAGCTTTTACGCTTGCTTTCACCCAAACTAATACTATACTCCGTAGAATTCCAACTCAGATAAACCCGTAGTTCATCTCTAGGGACAGATGGGGAGTTATTGACGTCTTTAATCATGTCAGTTATTCCCTTTATCAAGGCTTTATTAACGGATGTATACTTAGCGGAACGTGGAGGACGCGGGGGATAGGTCTCGAGAGCATAGACAAATACAGTTTGGAAGGCCCGACATGATCCATTATAGCTAAAAGGCAAGACCAGATATGGAATGCCTTTATCCATAGTGTGTGGTATCAATCCACATACCCAGCAGTCTGTTGTGTTAACTACCAGTTGGTGTTGATGCAAGAGTTGTACAAAAGTGTTATTTAAAACACGGGTTCAAATCGTCACGGAACCTCACATCCTAATCCCAATTAGTAACCATTGTGGGTTGCACTTTGAAGAAAATAACTAACCCTAAACATCCTAATCCCAATCACTGCCCGTTGTTGATTGCACATTGAAGAAACAGCTTACCCTAAACATCCTAATCCCAATCAGTGCCCGTTGTTGATTGCACTTTGAAGAAACAGCTAACCCTAAACATACTAATCCCAATCAGTGCCCGTTGTTAATTGCACTTTGAAGAAACAGCTAACCCTAAACATCCTAATCCCAATCAGTGCCCGTTGTTGATTGCACTTTGAAGAAACTGCTAACCCTAAACACCCTAATCCCAATCATGCCCGTTTTTGATTGCACGTTGAAGAAACAGCTAACCCTAAACATCCTACTCCCAATCAGTGCCCGTTGTTGATTGCACTTTGAATAAACAGCTAACCCTAAACATCCTAATCCCAATTAGTAACCATTGTGGGTTGCACTTTGAAGAAAATAGCTAACCCCTAACATCCTAATCCCAAGCAGTGCCCGTTTTTTATTGCCCTTTGAAGAAACAGCTAACCCTAAACATCCTAATCCCAATCAGTGCCCGTTGTTGATTGCACTTTGAAGAAACAGCTAACCCTAAACACCTTAATCCCAATCAGTGCCCGTTGTTGATTGCACTTCGAAGAAACAGCTAACCCTTAACACCCTAATCCCAATCAGTGCCCGTTGTTGATTGCACTTTGAAGAAACAGCTAATCCTAAACATCCTAATCCCAATCAGTGCCCGTTGTTGATTGCACTTTGAAGAAACATCTAACCCTAAACATCCTAATCCCAATCACTGCCCGTTGTAGATTACACTTTGAAGAAACAGCTAACCCCAAACATCCTAATCCCTATCAGTACCCGTTGTTGATTGCACTTTGAAGAAACAGCTAACCCTAAACATCCTAATCCCAATCAGTGCCCGTTGTTGATTGCACTTTGAAGAAACAGCTAACCCTAAACATCCTATTCCCAATCAGTGCCTGTTGTTAATTGCACTTTGAAGAAACAGGTAACCCTAAACATCCTAATCCCAATCAGTGGCCGTTGTTGATTGCACTTTGAAGAAACAGCCAACCCTAAATATCCTAATCCCAATCAGTGCCCGTTGTTGATTGCACTTTGAAGAAACAGCTAACCCTAAACACCCTAATCCAAATCAGTGCCCGTTGTTGATTGCACTTTGAAGAAACAGCTAACCCTAAACACCCTAATCCCAATCAGTGCCCGTTGTTGATTGCACTTTGAAGAAACCGCTAACCCTAAACATCCTAATCCCAATTAGTAACCATTGTGGGTTGCACTTTGAAGAAAATAGCTAACCCCTAACATCCTAATCCCAATCAGTGGCCGTTGTTGATTGCACTTTGAAGAAATAGCTAACCCTAAACATCCTAACCCAATCCGTGCCCGTTGATCGCACTTTGAAGAAACAGCTAGCCCTAAACATCCTAATCCCAATTAGTGCCCGTTGTTGATTGCACTTTGAAGAAACAGCTAACCCTAAACACCCTAATCCCAATCAGTGCCCGTTGTTGATTGCACTTTGAAGAAACAGCTAACTCTAAACACCCTAATCCCTATCAGTGGCCGTTGTGGATTGCACTTTAAAGAAACAGCTAACCCTAAACATCCTAATCCCAATCAGTGCCCGTTGTTGATTGCACTTTGAAGAAACAGCTAACCCTAAACACCCTAATCTTAATCAGTGCCCGTTGTTGATTGCACGTTGAAGAAACAGCTAACCCTAAACATCCTAATCCCAATCAGTGCCCGTTGTTGATTGCACTTTGAAGAAACAGCTAACCCTAAACATCCTAATCCCAATAAGTGCCCGTTGTTGATTGCACTTTGAAGAAACAGCTAACCCTAAACATACTACTCCCAATCAGTGCCCGTTGTTAATTGCACTTTGAAGAAACAGCTAGCCCTAAACATCCTAATCCGAGCCCGTTGTTGATTGCACTTTGAAGAAACCGCTAACCCTAAACACCCTAATCCCAATCAGTGCCCGTTTTTGATTGCACGTTGAAAAAACAGCTAACCCTAAACATCCCAATCAGTGCCCGTTATTGATTGCACTTTGAAGAAACAGCTAACCCTAAACACCCTAATCCCAATCAGTGGCCGTTGTTGATTGCACTTTGAAGAAACAGCTAACCCTAAACATCCTAATCCCAATTAGTAACCATTGTGGGTTACACTTTGAAGAAAATAACTAACCCTAAACATCCTAATCCCAATCACTGCCCGTTGTTGATTGCACATTGAAGAAACAGCTAACCCTAAACATCCTAATCCCAATCAGTGCCCATTGTTTTTTTTTTTTAATTTTTGGTAAACCTTTATTGGTACTTTAGTCAGTTACAATCAAACGCATTTCAGACCACTATGGTCAGCCATCAAGACATAAGCCATTAAAACAAATGATTAGTCCATTGCAGTCCAAGGTTCCGCTCATCAAATACTCGGTTGTAACACAGGAGAGCATTATTACCATAAGGTAACAGGATTAAAGAAGGTTTCTTTTTAGTTTAAAATAGAAAAAACAGGATCTGTAGCATTACACTTAAGACATAACAAATCAAGGGATATTCAATAGGCAGGATATTCACAGTCGGGAATACTGTAGGTAAGGAGTTTGCGTTCCAAATACATAAACAGGATATCAATAAGCAGTGCGGTTCTCCCACCAAAACAGTTCCGGACCGTAGTAAGCAGAGCATTTAAAAATCCACCCTCATTGTCTGAAATAAGAAGAACATGCGGAGAATTACCTCCACGCAGATCCCAAGAAAGAGAGAGAGAGGAGAAGAGGAAAGACAAGCCAAGAGCAACAAAAATAAAGAAGGCCATAGAAACGAAAAAGAAAGGAAGAAAAACAACACCCCTCCCCCATCCCCCCACCCTGCACCCCTGCATATGGCTACGGCCTACCCCCCTAGCAGCGTGCCTGTCGCCCGGTATATGAACCCGAAATATAGAAGAGAGAATAAGAGAAAGAGAGAAAGACTATAACAAACTCAAAGGTAAGAAAGAAAGAGGAGAAAGGAAAGAAGTTAACCAATACCCCACAATAGGAGAAGAAATTATGTGGGGGGTTCCCGTTGCGGGTTCCTCGACTCCTCCCCCCACCGCCACACAGTGCTTCAACTATTACCGAAAAAGAGCCATAAAATCGGGAGCACCCACATAAACGGGGATAGTAGTAGTCGCTCAGTATTCCCCAACCACACGGCGAAGATGTGAGGTTCCGTGACGATTTGAACCCGTGTTTTCAAGTTTGTCGGAAATACATAATATTAGTATCAGCGAACCGCAAATGATCCATTTAGCATATCCTGGTGTTTTCGCTACGATACGAGCAAGAGCACTCCTGTTATGAATACATTTCTGATCTACCCACGGCATCCATCTTAGATCATGTCCGCCATTTTGTGTTTCTTGCCCTCACATATGCAATAACCTCTGATCACTTCATTTCGATTAAGGACACGTAGCCTTAGCCGGAGATTCACCTCTTTCATGACACGTGTGCCTTAAACCAGATCACGCTGTAGTTGCATGACTTGACAAAAGCTGCCTCCTCTGCCCGAGGCCAGCCCACCTGAACTGGTTCTCGTATCCATTGTCCCGATCATGATTAGACGGCCGAAGCCGGTAGCCTTGCCCATTTACAACCCACAAACATCTCTTATCCCGCTTTTCTATCTCCTGCACCTGGCTCTGCTCCTTTCCTTCTGGGCCTTTATTAGGGGGAGGTAACGAACTTTACGATGAGGCGGTCCGGCTCTTGAATGCAATATTGACAAGGGATTGTGATGGACTAGTGGGAACCCCTCTTCGTGATGTTTGGCATCAGATATTATCGACAGTTCCTGTGTAACGCCAAATATTTATTGTTTAAGACACAAAGGTTTAGGAATGTACTAACATGTGAAATATTTGCCTGAAGCACAATTTTCAGTATATAAGGAGCAACCCTCAATGTACAAATCGAACAGGCTCCTGGTTACTGCCCATGCGTAGTTTCTGTGACTTCTGTGTCCCTGCAGTAATAAACCTTTGGTCTTTGACGCCACCATCGAGAAGCCCGTGTTTCTGTTCATTTGCGCACCAAGGCAGGTGGAACTCCGGGGTCTTTGGGTGTTGTTCCCTGACACCTCTGGACGGAACCAAAAAGTCCAGAACTCCAATTGGCGCCCAACGTGGGGCGACGTCATTCGGTACCGGTCCAAAAGCCTGAAGAGTTCGAGGAGCTTCGTGTGAAGATTTCCGAGGGAGGCGCCCCACTTCATCGATCCCGGCATATCGCAAAAGTGGCCCGAAGTTCTCTTCCACGAGGGTTCCCGTTCAGGACGGCTGCAGTGGGCCGTTGCCTTGACCGTCGCCCTGTCTTGGACCCGAGGTGCAGCCCTTAGTACAGCGAAACTTGACGGGTTTCTCCTTGGTGACGTCTTCAGTGCCTCAGTTAAGTATTTAGTGATAGCTAGCTGGTTACTTTGTGAGGATTGTTAAAATCCTTGATCGGTTCTTGGTTTGGTTTGGTTTCGTAAGATTATCACTAGTTGTTCTGGTTACGATAATCTATTTGGTTCAGTTTGGGTATCGATACATTAGTTTGGTTTTGGTAGGCCTAAGTTCTTGGTTCGAGTGCACATATTTGTTTCGTGTTTTGTTTGTTTTGTGTTCCAGACTGAAAATGGTAAGTCGGAAAATGTTGTCTTGTTTTGGTTGCAACCATGACTCACGATTGGAGGATTCCTGTCTGGTTCCTCCGATTGGGACTCCCCTATATGACTTGTACTGTAAACATGGTATGGGTCCTATATCCTATAACGAGGTGTGGGTCCGTTACTGTAAGAAGGATGGTGTCCTTAGTTGGCCACTACATGGTAGTTTTGAACCCGAGATTCTTGATAATTTAGAAGCGAAATTGTTTAGGAAGAAAGCCCGGCCGGCAATGTTTGATTCTTTCCGTTATTGGCGAAAAGAGTCCAAACAGAGAGAGATGAAAAGGTTGAAGAAAGAACAAAAAGAGAAAGAAGAGCTAACTCTAGAGCAAGCAACTAAACAATTGCAAGATAATGAGTGCGAAAAAGCCATAGATGTAGCAATTAGAGAACATAATTTAGCGATTGACAAGTGCTACCCTGCCTTGCCATCGAAAACAGCTAAGATACTGGAGGATCCCGAAAACGATCCACTGTTGTCTTATCTGTTACGGTCACCTCCCCCGTACGCACAAGGTGCTACGGCCCAACTTGTACCGAATGTCCAATTGCCGGTTGCTGGACAACCTGGTGTTCTTGTTCCTCAGAATCTAGTTCCTGTACCTCCTGTGGTTAATGTGAATATTCCTACGGCTCCTCCTCTTCCTGGGTTGCCAACTTCTATACCTGTATCTGTCTCGCTTACACCTACTACATCACAAACTATTTTTCTCGATACTCCTACTGCTTCGCTATCTGTTCCTACCTCTACTGTGTTCTCTACGTCTGCAAGTGTGTTAACTCCACTTTCTGTACGTCGGAAAATAACTGATTCTGTTGCTAATATACTGTCTCCTTTATATAAATCTTTAATTAAGACTCCTGCTTCTGATTCAGTTCAGAGACGTAGTCAGCTACCAAGTACTGAAGAACGGGGAGTTTTAGATTCCACGGCTCTCAGATGGATTACGAAAGTTAGAAGATATAGTACGAGAGATGTACTAGATACGTTTATGCAGTGGAAGGAACCAACGCAACGGTACGTCTTTGATGAGATGTGCTCGTTGTTACGTGAGGAAATAGAGGAAGATGATGTTGAATCAGACTTGGAGGATTTAATTAAAATTCAAAAAGAGTTTGCTGCAGGAATGATAGTGGGTGATAATATAAAAGAAGCGATGGAACTCATTTTAAGTTTTAGGAATGATCCATCTCTTCGTTCGCCGAGAGATTTAGAGAAAGGTAAAATGAAGCCAAGTCGCCAATATCCTATGAGGGAGGTTCCTCCAATCTGGCGCGAAGCAATACAACGTGATGATAATGCAGGTATTGCAGCTGCTCCAGCACAGTTCCAACGAGTGTGGATACACATTCCATGGAAGCGAGCTGAAGTGCTAGCGGTTAAACAGGCCTTGCCAGATCCGCGTAAAAATCCAGCTGGATATTACAAGGAATTAACACAGACAGTTGAGGCTTGTATAATGAACTTAGCAGACATCGATATGTTATTTGGCAATATAGTTCCACAACCAGTGTGGGCTAAAATTCGTAGGGAGGATCATCAAGCAGCCTTAGGTGGTGATTGGGCAGCTATCACTGCAGCGGATGGTCAGCAAACGGGTGGTGCAAAACCCGAACCACTAATTGCTAATCTTCCAGGTAGAATAATTGACTTAATGAAGACTCTGATGCCTGCGTTGCGTGTTAATTGGGATAAATTATCCGCATGCAAGCAAAAGAAAGATGAAAGTGTCTCCGACTTCTTCACGAGGTTCGAAGAGACTTTTGTAGATCATAGTGGTCAGGATATGAGCACTGAAGGAGGACAGAGACTGTTTGTCGATAAATTTGTGCATAATTTGTTACCTGAATTATGCAATAAATTAAAGGATTCAGAGAGCGCGTGGGCTGTTTCCACAACTGCGCAAATACTTGCGACTGCACAATACTACGAAAATAGGGATAAAGAGGAAAAGGAAAAATCAGAGAAGAAAACGAAAGATTTAAAGACTAAGGTTCTTTTACAGCAGGCGTATCCGCCTCGCACGAATCAGACTAATATGCAACAAAACTCGTATCAGAGGACAGATTATAGTTCAACCAGGCCTCAATATCAGTGGAATCAGTGTGCGTACTGTAAGAAAGAGGGTCACTACAAAAATGAATGTCCAATCTTAGCGCAAAATAATGCAGCAGCAGCTCAGAGAGGTCGTGGTGGTTTTGCGCAGAATTCTAGAGGTCGAGGGCGAGGTGCTATGCCTCCGCAAACGAATGATCGTCCCTCCAATCACTTTGATCAACGAAATGTACAGTCAGCTCAACAGAATAGATCTCAGCAATATCTTGTTGAAGATTATTGTGAAGTGGATGAGGGATTTCAGCAAAATGGGTACTAGGACAGCCATGGACAGAGAGAGGGAGTAGTATCAGTTCCAGTGGATCAGAGTGGGCCTTATGTCGCAGTAGCAACATCAGGTGTAGTCGAACCGTTTCTGTTGGATACTGGTGCCGCAAAAAGTTCTATCATTCATGCGAAACTCCCTGGCGCACCTTTGTCCGGCTCAACAAATGTTTCCGTAGGTTTTTCAGGCGCCCCTGTTTACAACCCGATATCTGGTCCTTTGTCTATTTCTGTTGGACCGTGTCAATTGAAAGCACCCTTGATTTTGACGACGGGTTGTAATGAAAATCTGCTTGGTTTAGACTTGTTAAAACGACTATATGCGACATTGTACTGTTCTCCGGAAGGGGTACAGCTTACTTTGGGTAAAAGAATCACTTCTCCGATGTACTTGTCAATGGACGCACTCCCGCCAGAGCTGCGCTCACTCCCTGATTCTCTTTGGGCGACTGGTCCTAATGATGTAGGCCTTTTAGAAATACCACCGTATGTAGTAACTTTGAAAGCAAATGTAAAATTTCCAAGAATTCCTCAATATAAAATATCCAGTGAAGGAGAACGTGCACTTTTATTGATTGTGCAAGATTTGATTAAGAAAGGTGTGGTTGAAGAAACTCGAGGAAATGTTTGTAATAGTCCTGTATTGCCGATTCTGAAACGAACTGATCATACGAAACCTCCAGTGTACAGGTTTGTCATAGACCTTAGAGAAGTTAATAAAATTGTGGTTCCGCAGTTTCCTGTGGTTCCAGACATTACTGCATTGTTAACATTGATTCCTGCTACAGCCACTTGGTTCTCAGTCATCGACTTGAAGAATGCCTTTTTCAGCATTCCGATAGCCGAGGAAAGCAGGGATATTTTTGGCTTCTGTCTAGGAGGTCGAAGTTTCAGATTTAAACGCGCTCCACAGGGCTACTGTGAAAGTCCATCTATTTATAGTCAAGCATTAAAAAGCCAGCTAGATTCTTTTGTCCTTCCTCCAAGTTCTGCCCTAGTACAGTACGTAGACGATCTTTTAGTGGCTGCCGATGACAAGGAAACTTGCAAAGCAGCTACAGTTTCGTTATTACATCATTTGTCTGATTTGAATCACAAGGTGTCACCTTCCAAGATGCAATACTGCTGTCAAGAAGTGACCTACCTAGGTCATCTCTTGTCAAAGGAGGGAAGGAAGTTGACCCCAGAAAGAATAAAAGCAATTACGCAAATGAGTGTTCCACGCACACAGAGAGAAGTACGTGCCTTTTTAGGTATTACCTCCTACTGTAGGCAGTGGATTCCAAATTTTTCTCTTTTAGCGAAACCATTGGTAGCTTTGACTGGGAAAAATGTTCCGAGTCCGGTGCCATGGTCTGATGAATGTCAAGAGAGTTTTACTGAATTACGAAAAGCCTTGTGTTCAGCTCCTGTATTGGGTACACCTGATTACAGTAAGCCATTCACGCTCTACGTTCACGAGAGAGAAGGTTGCGCGTTGAGTGTCCTGACACAGAAGTTTGGTGATAAACAACGCCCTTGTGCGTATTTCTCATCAACATTAGATCCGGTAGCCAGAGCGTTGCCTAGTTGTTTGAGAGCTACAGCGGCAGCTGCGGCTTCCATTCGACAATCTGCTGGTTTGGTGATGAACAACATGCTAGTGGTCATGGTTCCTCATGCAGTGGATACACTCATGAACCGAACGAAGACACAACATCTTACTAGTGCGAGATTATCTGGTTACGAGCTGACATTACTAGCGAGTCATATTCAGATCAAAAGATGTAATGTATTGAATCCAGCAACGCTGTTGCCGACTGATCAAGAGTCGAGTGATTCTGAGCCACATGACTGCTGTTTTAAAACGGAGGAAGAGACAAAAGGACGCATCGATTTGAAAGATACTCCGTTACCCGATCCGGATGGCACGCTGTATGTGGACGGGTCATGTTTTAAATTGGAGAATGGTGATGTGACTGCTGCTTACGCGGTGACGACCTTGAAGACGATTGTGGAGACTGCAAGAGTGAGTCAGAATTCTGCCCAAGCTGCAGAATTAATAGCTCTAACGAGAGCATGTGTTTTAGCTGAGGGAAAGAGAGTGAATGTGTTCACAGATAGTCAGTACGCATTTGGCGTGGCCCATAGTTTTGGCCGGTTGTGGAGAGAAAGAGGTTTCATTACGTCCCATGGGACTAAGATTCAACATGGTCAGCTAGTTAACGACTTGTTGGAATCTCTAACCTTGCCGACTGAAGTTGCAATTGTAAAGTGCAGTGCTCATAAAGCAATCACGGATGATGTTGGACGTGGGAATGCTTTTGCTGATGAAATTGCTAAACAGACAGCTAGAGACATGATGAGTAGAATGTATGTTGCAACGTCTGCAAGATGGATCGCTGAGTCTGGGATGTGTGAAGATACAATGGAAAGTGTGAAAGAGATTCAGAGAGAAGCAACTGAGGAAGAGAAACGTGTATGGAGAGAGAGTACGGGCAAGTTGGACTCGAATGGATGTTGGATTGATTTGACAGAGCAGCAGCGTTGGATGTTGCCGGATGCGTATGTGCTTGCGGTAGTGACAATGGCGCACGGAGTAGCGCATATAAGTTCTAAAGGGATATGTAAGATGTTGGCTCCGGTCTGGAAGAATGAGGGAATAAGTAAGTGTGCAGAGAGAGTGGTGAAAAATTGTATGGTGTGCTTGATGCATAATCCTGGCAAGGGAACTCCAACTCCAGCTGGTCATTTCGCTCCTCCTTCCTGCCCCTTTGAAGTGATTCAGTTAGACTTCATTCACATGGAACGCTGTAATAATTTAAAATATGTCTTGGTGGTGGTTTGTGCTTTTTCCAGGTGGATAGAAGCATATCCACTGAAGGACAATACTGCCTTATCAACTGCCAAAATTCTTCTCAAAGAATATTTCCCTAGATTTGGAATGCCACGGATTGTATGGTCAGATAACGGAAGTGAGTTTATAGGGAAAGTTATGCAGAGTGTATGTGCAGGCCTAGGTTTGAAACAAAAATTTCACAGTGCGAACCATCCCCAGTCAGCTGGTTTAGTGGAGGGTTACAATGGCACCCTTAAACTGAAGATAGCTAAAATACAAGCATCCACAGGTTTAGCCTGGCCAGACGCACTTCCTTTGGCTCTGTTATCAACAAGAGCAACTGTACATTCTAGAGTGGGGCTTAGCCCATACGAGGTGGTCTTTGGCCGCCCAGCAAATATCTGGGGTGTGCCAAGGCCCAAGGAATTTAAATCTATAGAATATCCTATGTTGATCGACTACCTTTACGACTTGACTGCTAAATTGAGTCTTATTCATCAACAGGTTTTCGATGCATTGCCAAAACCTCCGCAGAGTCCAGGGCATCAGCTGAAACCAGGAGACCTGGTTGTCATCAAGAACTTCGCGAGGACGAAGAACCTTCAACCAAGATTTGTGGGGCCCTTTCAGATCTTACTGACAACGAGGACAGCCGTTCGTGTAGCTGGCCGCAAACATTGGGTGCACGCGTCTCATGTTAAGCGTGTACCCTTGCCGCTACCTTACGACGACTGGGTGAAAAAGGGAATTGGTGCCTCCGAAACTGACAGCACACCGAAGTTCATCCCTTTCAGCGATGCCGAATTGATTACTGATACTCCAAAATCTGACTCTCCTCCTGAAAAGACTCTTTTGAACACTGAACATTTGTCTCCAGCATCAGAAGAAACTTTGCTATCTGCGAACTTAAACACTGCAACAGCTGCTAGTGATACACTATTTTCCGATCAGACAATACCTGCGAAGCAGAGATACAACCTGAGAAAACGTAACATGGACAAATAAAGCAGGCAACTGCATATTGTGATTTTGATATATTGAACATTTGCCTTCAGCCAGGAAGTTTGCTATTGTTTATTTTTTTAAATTGCCTTGCCGTCTGGGTAGCCGTAGGGTCGTGGCTGTGTGCCTAGTTTGAATCTGCAGGGGTCTGACACAAGGTCGATCTTTCCGTTGGTTCTGGGAACTCCCAGGGCTGACAGAGGCATTTTCATCTACGTACACATCATCAGTGGTCGCGAGCGGATTGTAGAAGATGGAGCTTCCTGCGCTGCAACGAGAAAATGTGATTTATGTTCGCAGAAACAGACTGTACAGAATTCTTCGTAGCAAATGCTTTTTGATGCAATGTGCCATTACATTTTTGATTATTTTAGCAACATTGGTGGGTGGAATCGTCTTTAGTATAAATCTGATTTTTGTGCCAGTTACTACAGTACCTCCCCTTGATCCTGCCATTTCTACTGTTTCTTCTATACACTCTTTTCACTCGTTTCCTGAACATGAGCAAGCCCGACGCACAGAGTTCATTAACAACACTTTTGTACAGCTCTTGCACCAACACCAACTGGTAGTTAACACTACAGACTGCTGGGTGTGTGGCTTGATACCCCACACTATGGATAAAGGTATTCCCTATCTGGTTTTGCCTTTCAGCTACAATGGATCATTTCAGGCCCTTCAAACCATCTTTGCTTATGCCCTTGAGACCTATCCTCCGCGTCCACCACGTTCCACTAGATATAACTCTGCCAACAAAGCTTTAGTCCAGGGAATTATTGACATGATCAAGGATGTCAATAATACTCCATCTTACCCTAGAGACGAACTACGAGTGTATTTAAGTTGGAATACTTCAGAGTATCGCCTTAGTTTAGGAGAAAGCAAGCGTAAAAGCTCAACTCCAATCTGGGTCGTACCTCACCGAGGTCAGGTCTGTTTGCAAGGTAATGGGAGAAATCCGAGAGCTCAGCTAGGGAGGAGTGAGTGCGTTGAGACTTATGTGTTTCTGGCTAACTCTTCCCCTGCCTTCCTTACTGCTAGGGGTACCTATTTCATTTGTCGAGACCAAGCTTATACATGGTTGCCTGCTGACTTTTCAGGTTCATGCTATATTGCTCGATTGTTGCCTCCAACATACACTGCTTCATCTGATTACCACAGAACCAGAATAGCGAGAGGTGTCTTCAGTAAGGAAGATACTGCTGGTCAGGAAGCTGGAGACTTCTTCAAAGGCTTCCTTCCGTTCTGGGGGCCTATGGCCAATAGTAGAAACATACGTCAGCTAACACGGGTAGTTGAATCTACTATTACTGAAACTGCTGGCGCCCTTAGCAATCTGACAGCTGAGCTTCAGGCGGATAGACTCATGACGTTGCAGAACCGTATGGTTCTAGATGTTATACTTGCAGATCGAGGTGGGGTATGCAGAATGATCCAATCGAGCTGCTGTGTCTTTATTCCTAATAATGCTCCAACAGTCTATGAGGCGATCTCTAAGCTACACAAGATTTCCGACTCTATACATGTAGACAAGGGAAACTGGTCCTTTATGGAGTGGTTTTGGACTCTGATCTCAGCGTGGGGATGGAAGGTTCTAATGGTCATCGGTGTCATCTTAGTATTCCTATTCTCATGCTGCCTGATTATCCAGGGTGGTCCTGCTCTATGTAGTTTTTGCTCTGCAACTTGTCTCAGAAAACCACCTACGTTTGGAGAAAAGGCACGAGAAAGGATGATGATACAACAACATGTCACTGACCTGATGAATATAGAACTAGACTCTGATATAGACTGAGTAATTGCCTATGTAAGGGCAAAAGGAGGGTCTGAGGTTCCGTGACGATTTGAACCCGTGTTTTCAAGTTTGTCGGAAATACATAATATTAGTATCAGCGAACCGCAAATGATCCATTTAGCATATCCTGGTGTTTTCGCTACGATACGAGCAAGAGCACTCCTGTTATGAATACATTTCTGATCTACCCACGGCATCCATCTTAGATCATGTCCGTCATTTTGTGTTTCTTGCCCTCACATATGCAATAACCTCTGATCACTTCATTTCGATTAAGGACACGTAGCCTTAGCCGGAGATTCACCTCTTTCATGACACGTGTGCCTTAAACCAGATCACGCTGTAGTTGCATGACTTGACAAAAGCTGCCTCCTCTGCCCGAGGCCAGCCCACCTGAACTGGTTCTCGTATCCATTGTCCCGATCATGATTAGACGGCCGAAGCCGGTAGCCTTGCCCATTTACAACCCACAAACATCTCTTATCCCGCTTTTCTATCTCCTGCACATGGCTCTGCTCCTTTCCTTCTGGGCCTTTATTAGGGGGAGGTAACGAACTTTACGATGAGGCGGTCCGGCTCTTGAATGCAATATTGACAAGGGATTGTGATGGACTAGTGGGAACCCCTCTTCGTGATGTTTGGCATCAGATATTATCGACAGTTCCTGTGTAACGCCAAATATTTATTGTTTAAGACACAAAGGTTTAGGAATGTACTAACATGTGAAATATTTGCCTGAAGCACAATTTTCAGTATATAAGGAGCAACCCTCAATGTACAAATCGAACAGGCTCCTGGTTACTGCCCATGCGTAGTTTCTGTGACTTCTGTGTCCCTGCAGTAATAAACCTTTGGTCTTTGACGCCACCATCGAGAAGCCCGTGTTTCTGTTCATTTGCGCACCAAGGCAGGTGGAACTCCGGGGTCTTTGGGTGTTGTTCCCTGACACCTCTGGACGGAACCAAAAAGTCCAGAACTCCAGATGTAAATCTCCCCATACAGCAACAATGGCGCCCAGAGCGCCCTCGACTCCCACAGACCCACCAGACTTGATTCAAAAATTACACCGTTCATGTAATACAAGGTCGGGCTAGAGAAGTTTTAGCTGGAGCACGCAAGCCAGTCCGGGAGAAACCAGAGTCAGTGCGATGTCCCACGGCGCGGTTCACTCAGCTGCCGTCCATCTTCACACACAGAGCCAATTATTCTTTCGCCTATACCAACAAAACTACCAGGGAGTCACTTAAAAGACCACAGTCGCATCTCAGCCACCGTGGAGTCATCTCCACCCCCAGCCGAGGCTCCTTCACGGGGAATTGTTGCATGTGCCTCACAAAAAGGGACTTACAGAGCTGGTGCCGGCTTCAAGTTGGTCATCCGGTCCAAAAGCCACCGGGAACATCCTCACGCCACGTACAGAATAAGACCCTTCGGCACACACGGGGTATGCAGTCACTACCCCCTGGTCGTTAATCCACACGGCCGTCGCCATGGCCAGTTACTACCCATCGAGGCGCCACATCCATAAGAATTGCCACATAGGCGCAGCTCATACAAGCTTCGAAGTCGTCGGCCCCCGCCAGATAGAAGAGCGTAGTTCATCGGAGCTCCCACAGTAGTGCACCGCACAAATGCCGTCCTCACTCCCCGCTGAAAGGCATGTGTGCGCCCCCTTAACCCAAGAAATATCTTAGCAGCGTTTTTCCTCCATCGGCTTCGGTGCACTGGAGCGTGGGTTACGGACTAGTGCAATCAGACCAAACACTGCACCGCCAAAGAAACAAAGAGCAATTTCCACTGTCCCGTCTCCGATGAGGTGCATTTGGGGGGGGGGGCGGACGGCATAGAGGGACTGTCGATCCCATGGGTAGCAGGCTCCGGTGTTCACGCGCTGGGAATAAGCTGTCGGGGGACAGGCTGACCTCCATGACGGGCGGCCGGCGTCTTCCGGGTCCGTGTGGCCGATGTTATTCAACTGGCGGCCGGATTCAGTGCAGCGTGAGCTCCCGGCTGCTGGCGTCGGGCAGGCCGCACCGTGCAAAGGACCACATCTCCGTCGCCGGAGCTCAGAATTTCCCCAAAGTCAGATGCCCCGTCTCAGTGCCCCCTCCGACGCACAAGAGCTCCGGGTATGTGCGGGACAAACGGCCAGTTCGGGCGGTGAGGGAATAAGGCCGGCGGAGCTGGGACCCCGAGCGGCCATCTTGGTCGCCGGTCCGGCTCCGCCCCAGTGCCCGTTGTTGATTGCACTTAGAAGAAACAGCTAACCCTAAACATCCTATTCCCAATCAGTGCCTGTTGTTGATTGCACTTTGAAGAAACAGCTAACCCTAAACACCCTAATCCTTATCAGTGCCCGTTGCGGATTGCATTTTGAAGAAACAGCTAACCCTAAACATCCTAATCCCAATCAGTGGCCGTTGTTGATTACACTTTGAAGAAACAGCTAACCCTAAATATCCTAATCCCAATAGGTGCCTGTTGTTGATTGCACTTTGAAGAAACAGCTAACCCTAAACACCCTAATCCTAATCAGTGCCCGTTGTTGATTGCACTGTAAAGAAACAGCTAACCCTAAACACCCTAATCCCAATCAGTGCCCGTTGTTGATTGCACTTTAAAGAAACAGCTAACCCTAAACACCCTAATCCTTATCAGTGCCCGTTGCGGATTGCATTTTGAAGAAACAGCTAACCCTAAACATCCTAATCCCAATCAGTGCCCATTGTTGATTGCACTTTGAAGAAACAGCTAACCCTAAACATCCTAATCCCAATCAGTGGCCGTTGTTGATTGCACTTTGAAGAAACAGCTAAACCTAAACACCCTAATCCCAATCAGTGCCTGTTGATGCACGTTGAAGAAGCAGCTAACCCTAAACATCCTAATCCCAATCAGTGCCCGTTGTTGGTTGCACTTTGAAGAAACAGCTAACCCTCAACATCCTAATCCCAATTAGTAACCATTGTGGGTTGCACTTTGAAGAAAATAGCTAACCCCTAACATCCTAATCCCAATTAGTGCCCGTTGTTGATTGCACTTTGAAGAAACAGCTAACCCTAAACACCCTAATCCCAATCAGTGCCCGTTGTTGATTGCACTTTGAAGAAACAGCTAACCCTAAACATCTTAATCCCAATCAGTGCCCGTTGTTAATTGCACTTTGAAGAAACAGCTAACCCTAAACATCCTAATCCCAATCCGTGCCCGTTGTTGATTGCACTTTGAAGAAACAGCTAACCCTAAACACCCTAATCCCAATCAGTGCCCGGTTTTTATTGCACGTTGAAGAAACAGCTAACCCTAAACATCCTAATCCCAATCAGTGCCCGTTGTTGATTGCACTTTGAAGAAACAGCTAACCCTAAACATACTAATCCCAATCAGTGCCCGTTGTTGATTGCACTTTGAATAAACAGCTAACCCTAAACATCCTAATCCCAATTAGTAACCATTGTTGGTTGCACTTTGAAGAAAATAGCTAACCCCTAACATCCTAATCCCAATCCGTGCCCGTTTTTGATTGCACTTTGAAGAAACAGCTAACCCTAAACACCCTAATCCCAATCAGTGCCCGTTTTTGATTGCACGTTGAAGAAACAGCTAACCCTAAACACCCTAATCCCAATCAGTGCCCGTTGTTGATTGCACTTTGAAGAAACAGCTAACCCTAAACTTCCTAATCCCAATTAGTAACCATTGTGAGTTGCACTTTGAAGAAAATAACTAACCCTAAACATCCTAATCCCAATCACTGCCCGTTGTTGATTGCACTTTGAAGAAACAGCTAACCCTAAACTTCCTAATCCCAATTAGTGCCCGTTGTTGATTGCACTTTGAAGAAACAGCTAACCCTAAACATCCTATTCCCAATCAGTGCCTGTTAGTTGATTGCACTTTGAAGAAACAGCTAACCCTAAACATACTAATCCCAATCAGTGCCCGTTGTTGGTTGCACTTTGAAGAAGCAGCTAACCCTAAACATCCTAATCCCAATTAGTAACCATTGTGGGTTGCACTTTGAAGAAAATAGCTAACCCCTAACATCCTAATCCCAATCAGTGCCCGTTGTTGATTGCACTTTGAAGAAACAGCTAACCCTAAACATCCTAATCCCAATCCGTGCCCGTTGTTGATCGCACTTTGAAGAAACAGCTAACCCTAAACATCCTAATCCCAATCAGTGGCCGTTGTTGATTGTACTTTGAAGAAACAGCTAACCCTAAACATCCTAATCCCAATTAGTAACCATTGTGGGTTACACTTTGAAGAAAATAGCTAACCCCTAACATCCTAATCCTAATCAGTGCCCGTTGTTGATTGTACTTTGAAGAAACAGCTAACCCTAAACACCCTAATCCCAATCAGTGCCCGTTGTTGATTGCACTTTGAAGAAACAGCTAACCCTTAACATACTAATCCCAATCAGTGCCCGTTGTTGATATCACTTTGAAGAAACAGCTAACCCTTAACACCCTAATCCCAATCAGTGCCCATTGGTAATTGCACTTTGAAGAAACAGCTAACCCTAAACACCCTAATCCTATTCAGTGCCCGTTGTTGATTGCACGTTGAAGAAACAGCTAACCCTAAACACCCTAATCCCAATCAGTGCCCGTTGTTGATTGCACTTTGAAGAAACAGCTAACCCTTAACATCCTAATCCCAATGAGTGCCCGTTGTTGATTGCACTTTGAAGAAACAGCTAACCCTAAACATCCTAATCCCAATCAGTGGCCGTTGTTGATTGCACTTTGAAGAAACAGCTAACCCTAAACATCCTAATCCCAATCAGTGCCCGTTGTTGATTGCACTTTGAAGAAACAGCTAACCCTAAAAACCCTAATCCCAATCAGTGCCCGTTGTTGATTGCACTTTGAAGAAACAGCTAACCCTAAACACCCTAATCCCAATCAGTGCCCGTTGTTGATTGCACTTTGAAGAAACAGCTAACCCTAAACATACTAATCCCAATCATTGCCCGTTGTTGATTGCACTTTGAAGAAACAGCTAACCCTAAATATCCTAATCCCAATTAGTGCCCGTTGTTGATTGCACTTTGAAGAAACAGCTAACCCTAAACATCCTATTCCCAATCAGTGCCTGTTAGTTGATTGCACTTTGAAGAAACAGCTAACCCTAAACATACTAATCCCAATCAGTCCCCTTTGTTGATTGCACTTTGAAGAAACAGCTAACCCTAAACATACTAATCCCAATCATTGCCCGTTGTTGATTGCACTTTGAAGAAACAGCTAACCCTAAACATCCTAATCCCAATCAGTGCCCGTTGTTGATTGCACTTTGAAGAAACAGCTAACCCTAAACATCCTAATCCCAATTAGTAACCATTGTGGGTTGCACTTTGAAGAAAATAGCTAACCCCTAACATCCTAATCCTAATCAGTGCCCGTTGTTGATTGTACTTTGAAGAAACAGCTAACCCTAAACACCCTAATCCCAATCAGTGCCCGTTGTTGATTGCACTTTGAAGAAACAGCTAACCCTTAACATACTAATCCCAATCAGTGCCCGTTGTTGATATCACTTTGAAGAAACAGCTAACCCTTAACACCCTAATCCCAATCAGTGCCCATTGGTATTTGCACTTTGAAGAAACAGCTAACCCTAAACACCCTAATCCTATTCCGTGCCCGTTGTTGATTGCACGTTGAAGAAACAGCTAACCCTAAACACCCTAATCCCAATCAGTGCCCGTTGTTGATTGCACTTTGAAGAAACAGCTAACCCTTAACATCCTAATCCCAATGAGTGCCCGTTGTTGATTGCACTTTGAAGAAACAGCTAACCCTAAACATCCTAATTACAATCAGTGGCCGTTGTTGATTGCACTTTGAAGAAACAGCTAACCCTAAACATCCTAATCCCAATCAGTGCCCGTTGTTGATTGCACTTTAAAGAAACAGCTAACCCTAAACACCCTAATCCCAATCAGTGCCCGTTGTTGATTGCACTTTGAAGAAACAGCTAACCCTAAACACCCTAATCCCAATCAGTGCCCGTTGTTGATTGCACTTTGAAGAAACAGCTAACCCTAAACATACTAATCCCAATCATTGCCCGTTGTTGATTGCACTTTGAAGAAACAGCTAACCCTAAACATCCTAATCCCAATTAGTAACCATTGTGGGTTGCACTTTGAAGAAACTAGCTAACCCTAAACATCCTAATCCCAATCAGTGCCCGTTGTTGATTGCACTTTGAAGAAACAGCTAACCCTAAACATCCTAATCCCAATTAGTAACCATTGTGGGTTGCACTTTGAAGAAACTAGCTAACCCTAAACATCCTAATCCCAATCAGTGCCGTTGTTGATTGGACTTTGAAGAAACAGCTAACCCTAAACATCCTAATCCCAATCCGTGCCCGTTGTTGATCGCACTTTGAAGAAACAGCTAACCCTAAACATCCTAATCCCAATCAGTGGCCGTTGTTGATTGCACTTTGAAGAAACAGCTAACCCTAAACATCCTATTCCCAATCAGTGGCCGTTGTTGATTGCACTTTGAAGAAACAGCTAACCCTAAACATCCTAATCCCAATCAGTGCCCGTTGTTGATTGCACTTTGAAGAAACAGCTAACCCTAAACATCTTCATCCCAATCAGTGCCCGTTGTTGATTGCACTTTCAAGAAACAGCTAACCCTAAACATCCTAATCCCAATCAGTGCCCGTTGTTGATTGCACTTTGAAGAAACAGCTAACCCTAAATACCCTAATCCCAATCAGTGCCCGTTGTTGATTGCACTTTGAAGAAACAGCTAACCTAAACATCCTAATCCCAATCAGTGCCCGTTGCTGATTGCACTTTGAAGAAACAGCTAACCCTAAACATCCTATTCCAAATCAGTGCCTGTTAGTTGATTGCACTTTGAAGAAACAGCTAACCCTAAACATCCTAATCCCAATTAGTAACCATTGTGGGTTGCACTTTGAAGAAAATAGCAACCCCCTAACATCCTAATCCCAATCCGTGCCCGTTGTTGATCGCACTTTGAATAAACAGCTAACCCTAAACATCCTAATCCCAATCAGTGGCCGTTGTTGATTGCACTTTGAAGAAACAGCTAACCCTAAACATCCTAATCCCAATTAGTAACCATTGTGGGTTGCACTTTGAAGAAAATAGCTAACCCCTAACATCCTAATCCTAATCTGAGGTTCCGTGACGATTTGAACCCGTGTTTTCAATATTGTCGGAAATACATAATATTGGTATCAGCGAACCGCAAATGATCCATTTAGCATATCCTGGTGTTTTCGCTACGATACGAACAAGAGCACTCCTTTTTATAAACACACTTCTGATCTACCCACGACATCCATCTTAGATCATGGCCGCCATTTTGTGTTTCTTGCCCTCACATACGCAATAACCTCTGATCACTTCATTTCGATTAAGGACACGTAGCCTTAGCCGGAGATTCACCTCTTTCATGACACGTGCACCTTAAACCAGATCACGCTGTAGCTGCATGACTCGACAAAGGCTGCCTCCTCTGCCCGAGGCCAGCCCACCTGAACTGGTTCTCGTGTCCATTGTCCCGATCATGATTAGGCGGCCGAAGCCGGTAGCCTTGCCCATTTACAACCCACAAACATCTCTTATCCCACTTTTCTATCTTCTGCACCTGGCTCTGCTCCTTTCCTTCTGGGCCTTTATTAGGGGGAGGTAACGAAATTTACGATGAGGCGGTCCGGCTCTTGAATGCAATATTGACAAGGGATTGTGATGAACTAGTGGGAACCCCTCTTCGTAGATGTTTCATATCAGATTTTATCAACAGTTCCTGTGTACGCCAAATATTTATTGTTTGAGACACAAAGGTCTTGAGAATGTACTAACATGTGAAAAATTCGCCTGAAGGCTAAAAATCAGTATATAAGGAGCAACCCTCTTTGTACAATTTGAACAGGCTCCTAGTTACTGCCCATGCGTAGTTTCTGTGACTTCTGTGTCCCTGCAGTAATAAACCTTTGGTCTTTGACGCCACCATCGAGAAGCCCGTGTTTCTGTTCATTTGCGCACCAAGGCAGGTGGAACTCCGGGGTCTTTGGGTGTTGTTCCCTGACACCTCTGGACGGAACCAAAAAGTCCAGAACTCCAATTGGCGCCCAACAAGGGGCGACGTCATTCGGTACCGGTCCAAAAGCCTGAAGAGTTCGAGAAGCTTCGTGTGAAGATTCCTGAGGGAGGCGCCCCACTTCATCGATCCCGGCATATCGCAAAAGTGGCCCGAAGTTCTCTTCCACGAGGGTTCCCGTTCAGGACGGCTGCAGTGGGCCGTTGCCTTGACCGTCGCCCTGTCTTGGACCCGAGGTGCAGCCCTTAGTACAGCGAAACGTGACGGGTTTCTCCTTGGTGACGTCTTCAGTGCCTCAGTTAAGTATTTAGTGATAGCTAGCTGGTTACTTTGTGAGGGTTGTTAAAAATCCTTGATTGGTTCTTAGTTTGGTTTAGTTTCGTAAGATTATCACTGGTTGTTCTGGTCACGATAATCTATTTGGTTCAGTTTGGGTATCGATACATTAGTTTGGTTTTGGTAGGCCTAAGTTCTTGGTTCAAGTGCACATATTTGTTTTGTGTTTTGTTTGTTTTGTGTTCCGGACTGAAAATGGTAAATCGGAGAAATTGTATGTTGTCGTGCTTTAGTTGCAACCGTGACTCACGATTGGAGGACTCATGTCTGGTTCCTCCGATTGGGACTCCCCTTTATGACTTATATTGTAAACATGGAGTGGGTCCTATATCCTATAATGAGGTGTGGGTCCGCTACACCGAGAAAGACGGTGTCCTTAGTTGGCCACTGCATGGTAGTTTTGAACCCGAAATTCTTGATAATTTAGAAGCGAAATTGTTTAGGAAGAAAGCCCGGCCGGCAATGTTTGATTCTTTCCGTTACTGGCGAAAAGAATCCAAACAGAGAGAAATGAAAAGGTTGAAGAAAGAACAGAAAGAACAAGAAGAGTCAACTCTAGAGCAAGCAACTAAGCAGCTGCAAGATAACGAGTGTGAGAAGGTAGGGATTGCCAAACGATAGTTTTTCACCCTCTGAGGCGGAAGCCGGTGGTTCCTCTCTGCTATTCTTTGTTATTACGAGCTAAGACTCATTTATAGAGGGTTTTCGTGTACTTTTATCGCGTCCCGAGTGACGCGTGTATTTTACTCGCTCTCGCTTTTTTAAAAGCGGACTTTTACCAGCATCTGTGTTTCATACCTCCTCTACCTCCTGGGCCGCTCTCAGCTGAGTATTGACGCTGAGAGCTGGTCCCGGGGAGGCGAGGGCTGTTTGGCGGCCATCTTTGGTGTAGGCGCGCCCTCGCGCTCTAGCTACTATAAAGGGGGCTCAGGTAGGGATTGCCAAACGATAGTTTTTCACCCTCTGAGGCGGAAACCGGAGGTTCCTCTCTGCTATTCTTTGTTATTACGAGCTAAGACTCATTTATAGAGGGTTTTCGTGTACTTTTATCGCGTCCCGAGTGACGCGTGTATTTTACTCGCTCTCGCTTTTTTAAAAGCGGACTTTTACCAGCATCTGTGTTTCATACCTCCTCTACCTCCTGGGCCGCTCTCAGCTGAGTATTGACGCTGAGAGCTGGTCCCGGGGAGGCGAGGGCTGTTTGGCGGCCATCTTTGGTGTAGGCGCGCCCTCGCGCTCTAGCTACTATAAAAGAGTACTCAGCGGCTCCGCGCAGCGGACGCGGCAGCGGATGCGCCGGATGCCCGCCGGAGTCACGCCAGAGTCCAGCCCGTCTGCGCCCGTCCGCGCTAAGGACGCGCTGGACGGCTGGGCACTGGACTTGGACAATATGTCATCTCCCGTTTGTAGCTATTCTTTGCGTGATATGTTGTCCCTTAAACCTAGGTATAAACGCTGCCATCATACATATGATCCGGTCGCCTTCCTGTCTCCCCCCCGCTGTGGCTGTTACCTTTCTCCTAGACCTTCCAATCCCGCTCTCACCCACCTTATCTCTGAACCCTCTACTTCTCCCACTTCCAATCTAGTAGAAGTAGAGGGCATCTTAATCAATGCCCGCTCGTTGATCAAAAATAGGGTTATGTTCAAGGAGATGATATTGGACAGAACGCCTACTTTAGTGTTTGTGACAGAAACTTGGGCCAAGGACTCTTCTGACCCCGATCTAATAGAGGCCGTTCCGGAAGGCTACTGCCTGGTCAGGCTCGATAGGCAGAGACGAGTGGGAGGGGGGATAGCGATCCTTCATAAGGATCACCTTCAATGCCATACTGTACCCCTGACTGATTTCCCTGACAGTTTTCAAGCTTTTCACTTCTCAATAAAGGAAGAACAACGCCCCTTCTTTAACGGCATTCTCATCTACCGTCCCCCCGGCTCGAGAACTCATTTCACGCACCACCTTCTCCAATCTCTTGAACCCTACTTCGGTCTAGACAATTTTTCCATCATGGGTGATTTCAATTACCACCTTGAACGACGCGACCTCTCTGACACCTCTTGTCTTATTGAGGCCTTACAATCTTGCGGGCTTATGCAACGTGTCATGGGAGCCACTCACCGTGCAGGACACACCCTAGATGGCATCTTCTCCAATGATCCTCGTCTGACTACCAAGGATCCGATCCATCTTTCTTGGTCTGACCATCTGGCGGTCCCTTTTCTTTTGAAACATCATAGGGTAAAGCCCCCTATACCAGCAAACCACACGTTAGAGACCACGAGGAATTTTAGGAATATAAACAGCAATTCCTTCGTGCCCTGGGCTGCAAACCTTGCCATCTCCGGCCCGTGCAGCGTTCAGACTGCAGTCGCCCATTTCGAACAGGTCACGACTGAGGCCTTGAATCAACTGGCCCCAGAACAATCCCGACGCCGTGCCAGAAAGAGACCCTCTGCCCCCTGGTTCTCTAACTCCCTTAGGCTTCTTAGGCAAGAAGTGAGGAGAATGGAGAGACTATGGCATGCCAGTTGGGATTTTAAAAACAAGGATGCGCATCGACTTCTGGTTAAAAAATACAAGGCGGAAATCCTGCAAGCTAAACAACAATACTTTGTGACAGTGACTTCCTCGCTTTCTTCCCCGAAGGAACTTTTTAAAACTGTTGACTCCCTGGTCAGACTGCAAGTTCCTGACCCGGTCATCCCTTCACAGGACCTCTGTGAGAAGATCGCCTCCTTTTTTCACTCCAAAATCCAGGACATTTATTTAGCCCTTGAGGAACAAAGAGCTGCCCTTAGTGCACCTACCCCTGGTGTGGAGATGAGTCCAACTATCTCCGAAATCTCCACTCCTGGCACTCTGGACTCCTTTCCCTCGCTGACCGTACAAGATCTTGAGCTCCTGTTAGCCAAAACCAAGTCCGGATCTCCTTTGGATTCTTGTCCTTTGAAGGTCATTAAACAATGTAAGGAGACCCTTTTACCTCCTTTGATGGAGATAATGAATCTGGCCATTAGAGACGGTATCTTCCCTGCAGAGTGGAAGAAAGCTGTAGTGAAACCCCTATTGAAAAAGGCTTCCCTGGATCCAGGGGTTCTAAAAAACTTCCGGCCTATTTCCCTGCTCCCTGCTCCTGCCAAGATGCTTGAGACCCATCTCAACACACATCTGGCCGCCTTTGTCGAAAGCTCTGGATGCTTAGACTCTTCTCAGCATGGATTCAGGAAAGAATTTAGTACTGAGTCAGCCCTCACCATCGTACTTGATAAGATCCGTACATCAGTAGATGAGGGCCAGACTTCTCTCCTGGTCCTGCTAGACCTAACGGCGGCTTTCGACACCCTCTCCCCCTCGGTACTTACATCCCGGCTGAGGGAGGTGGGGGTGAAGAACGCAGCTCTTGATCTCTTGACCTCCTTTCTTACAGGGAGGGAACAAAGAGTCAAACTCGGGGAGTTTCTATCTCCATCCCGTCCGGTGCTATGTGGGGTTCCTCAGGGGTCGGCTCTTAGTCCGACCCTTTTTAACATCTATGTTACCCCACTTGCCAAACCTATAAGATCTTTCGGGATGGAGGTAGTCTCGTACGCAGACGACACTCAAATCCTCGTTTCTCTTCCCCATTCTGATGAACCAACCGCCTCCAAATTTAGATCTTGTATGGAGGCGGTCGGTAGGTGGATGGTTCTGAACTCTCTGAAACTGAATGGGGAGAAAACTGAGGTGATGGTGTTTGGGGGAAATGATAACATCTGGTCAGCCAACTGGTGGCCTGATTCCCTTGGTACTTGTCCCTCCCCCACATCCTCTGCTAAAAATCTTGGGGTGATAATAGATCCTGCTCTTGACCTAGGCAACCAGGTGAGCAGAACTGTCTCCACTTGCTGGGGCTTGATTCATACTCTCCGTAGGGTCAGGAAATTTCTTTCCCTCCAGGCAAGAAAACAAATAGCTGTCGCCCTCATCGGCTCGCGTTTGGACTATTGCAATGCGCTGTATGCAGGACTTAATAAAGGACAGCTGCAGCGCTTGCAGATGGTCCAAAATGCGGTAGCCAGATTTGTTCTGGATATTCCCAGACGCTCTTCAGCCACGGCGGCCAGAAAAACTCTGCACTGGCTGCCGGTGGAACTACGTATCCGGTTTAAGGTCCTGTGTATGACCTACAGGGCCATCGCTAAAAAGAGCGACACTGGAATTGGATCCATTATCTCCCACTATGTCCCCCGTAGAAACCTGCGTTCCTCCGGGAAGCTGCTTCTTGCAGCTCCCCGTGTACGGAAAGCCAGGTGGGGTGGTAGAGCCTTTTCCACTCTGGCTCCTAAGTGGTGGAATGAACTTCCTTTGGATCTGAGATCCCTTCCATCCCTACTGATTTTTCGTATTGCCTTGAAGACCTTTCTCTTCAAGCAAGCTTATGTCTAAGATTCTATGTATCCCCTCTTGGTCCTTCCTGACCTTTTGATAGGCGCCTTGATACCTTCGGGTTATTGTCCTGCGCATTACAAATTAATTTCAAATTCAAATTCAAGGCTATAGAGGTGGCCATTAGAGAGCATAATTTAGCGATCGACAAGTGCTACCCTGCCTTGCCATCGAAAACGGCTAAGATACTAGAGGATTCGGAAAACGATCCTCTTTTGTCTTATCTGTTACGGTCACCTCCACCGTATGCACAAGGTGCTACGGCTCCACTTGTACCAAATGTTCAATTGCCGGTTGCTGGACAACCTGGTATTGCTGCCCCTCAGAATGTAGTTCCTGTACCTCCTGTGGTTAATGTGACTGTTCCTACGGCTCCTCCTCCTCCTCCTGGATTGCCGGCTTCTATACCTGTATCTGTCTCGCTTACACCTACTACTTCACAAACTATTTTTCTCGATACTCCTACTGCCACGCTATCTGTTCCTACCTCTACTGTGTTTTCTACGTCTGCGAGTGTGTTAACTCCACTTTCTGTTCGTCGACGAATCACTGATTCTGTTACTAATATGCTGTCTCCTTTCTATAAAACTTTAATCAAGACTCCTACTTCTGACTCTGTTCAGAGACGGAGTCAGCATCCAAGTATTGAGGAACGGGGAATTTTAGATTCCACGGCTCTCAGATGGATTTCGAAGAGTAGGAGATATAGTACGAGAGATGTACTAGAAACATTTATGCAGTGGAAGGAACCAACGCAACGGTACGTCTTTGACGAGATGTGCTCGTTGTTACGTGAGGAAATAGAGGAAGATTATATTGAATCAAATTTAGAAGACTTGATTAAGGTTCAGAAAGAGTTTGCTGCTGGTATGATAGTAGGTGAAAATATAGAAGAAGCGATGGAACTGATCTTAAGTTTTAGGAATGATCCATCTCTTCGTTCACCGAGAGATTTAGACAAAGGTAAGACGAAACTGAGTTGCCAATATCCAATGAGGGAGGTTCCTCCAATTTGGCGCGAAGCAGTGGCAGCTGATAATAATGCTGGTATTGCAGCTGTTCCAGCACAGTTCCAGAGAGTGTGGATACACATTCCGTGGAAGCGAGCTGAAGTGTTAGCAGTGAAACAGGCCTTGCCAGATCCACGTAAGAATCCTGCTGGATATTACAAGGAATTAACACAGACGGTTGAAGCTTGTATAATGAACTTAGCAGACATTGATATGTTATTTGGAAATGTAGTTCCTCAACCAGTCTGGGCTAAAATTCGTAGAGAGGATCATCAAGTTGCCTTAGGTGGTGATTGGGCAGCCATCACTGCAGCGGATGGTCAGCAAATAGGTGGTGCAAAACCCGAACCCCTAATTGCTAATCTTCCAGGTAGGATAATCGACTTAATGAAGACTCTGATGCCCGCATTGCGTGTTAATTGGGACAAGTTATCCGCATGCAAGCAAAAGAAAGACGAAAGTGTCTCCGACTTCTTCACGAGGTTCGAAGAGACTTTTGTAGATCATAGTGGTCAAGATATGAGCACAGAAGGGGGACAGAGACTGTTTGTCGATAAATTTGTGCATAATTTGTTACCTGAATTATGCAATAAATTAAAAGATTCAGAGAGTGCGTGGGCTGTTTCTACAACTGCGCAAATACTTGCGACTGCACAGTACTACGAAAATAGGGATAAAGAGGAAAAGGAGAAATCAGAAAAGAAAACGAAAGATTTAAAGACTAAGGTTCTTTTGCAACAGGCGTATCCGCCTCGCAAGAATCAGACTAATATACAACAGGGTTCGTATCAGAGGACAGATTATAGTTCAACGAGGCCTCAATATCAGTGGAACCAGTGTGCGTATTGTAAGAAAGAGGGTCACTACAAAAATGAGTGTCCGATTTTAGCACAAAATAATGCAGCAGCAGCTCAGAGAGGTCGTGGTGGTTTTGTGCAGAATTCTAGAGGTCGAGGGCGAGGTGCTATGCCTCCACAGACGAATGATCGTCCCTCCAATCACTTTGATCAGAGAAATGGACAGCCTGCCCAGCAAAATAGATCTCAGCAATATCTTGTTGAAGACTATTGTGAAGTGGATGAGGGATTTCAGCAAAATGGGTACTAGGACGGCCATGGACAAAGAGAGGGAGTAGTATCAGTTCCAGTAGATCAGAGTGGGCCTTATGTCGCAGTAGCAACATCAGGTGTAGTCGAACCGTTTCTGTTGGATACTGGTGCCGCAAAAAGTTCTATCATTCATGCGAAACTCCCTGGCGCACCTTTGTCCGGCTCAACAAATGTTTCTGTAGGTTTTTCAGGCGCCCCTGTTTACAACCCCATATCTGGTCCTTTGTCTATTTCTGTTGGACCGTGCCAATTAAAAGCACCACTGATTTTGACGACAGGTTGTAATGAAAATCTGCTTGGTTTAGACTTGTTAAAACTCCTATATGCGACATTGTACTGTTCTCCGGAAGGGGTACAGCTTACATTGGGTAAAAGAATCACCTCTCCGATGTACTTGTCAATGGATGCACTCCCGCCAGAGCTGCGTTCACTCCCTGATTCTCTTTGGGCGACTGGTCCTAATGATGTAGGCCTTTTAGAAATACCACCATATGTAGTCACTTTGAAAGCAAATGTAAAATTTCCAAGAATTCCTCAATACAAAGTATCTAGTGAAGGAGAGCGTGCACTTTTATTGATTGTGCAAGACTTGATTAAGAAAGGTGTGGTTGAAGAAACTAGAGGAAATGTTTGTAATAGTCCTGTACTACCGATTTTGAAACGAACTGATCCTACAAAACCCCCAGTGTACAGGTTTGTCATAGACCTTAGAGAAGTTAATAAGATTGTGGTTCCGCAGTTTCCTGTGGTTCCCGACATTACTGCCTTGTTAACATTGATTCCTGCTACAGCCACTTGGTTCTCAGTCATCGACTTGAAGAATGCCTTTTTCAGCATTCCGATAGCCGAAGAAAGTAGAGATATTTTCGGCTTCTGTTTAGGAGGTCGAAGTTTCAGATTTAAACGCGCTCCACAGGGCTACTGTGAAAGTCCATCTATTTATAGTCAAGCATTAAAAAGCCAGTTAGATTCCTTTGTCCTTCCTCCAGGTTCTGCCCTAGTACAGTACGTAGATGATCTTCTAGTGGCTGCCGATGACAAGGAAACTTGCAAAGCAGCTACAGTTTCATTATTACATCATTTGTCTAATCTGAATCACAAGGTGTCACCTTCTAAGATGCAATACTGCTGCCAAGAAGTGACCTACCTAGGTCATCTCTTGTCAAAGGAGGGAAGGAAGTTGACCCCAGAGAGAATAAAAGCAATTACGCAAATGAGTGTTCCACGCACACAGAGAGAAGTACGTGCCTTTCTAGGTATTACCTCTTACTGTAGGCAGTGGATTCCAAATTTTTCTCTTTTAGCGAAACCATTGGTAGTTTTGACTGGGAAAAATGTTCCGAGTCCGGTGCCATGGTCTGATGAATGTCAAGAGAGTTTTACTGAATTACGAAAAGCCTTGTGTTCAGCTCCTGTATTGGGTACACCTGATTACAGTAAACCATTCACGCTCTATGTTCACGAGAGAGAAGGTTGCGCGTTGAGTGTTCTGACACAGAAATTTGGTGATAAACAACGCCCTTGTGCGTATTTTTCATCAACATTAGATCCGGTAGCTAGAGCGTTACCTAGTTGTTTGAGAGCTACAGCGGCAGCTGCGGCTTCCATTCGACAATCTGCTGGTTTGGTGATGAACAACATGCTAGTGGTCATGGTTCCTCATGCAGTGGACACACTCATGAACCGAACCAAGACACAACACCTTACTAGTGCGAGACTATCTGGTTACGAGCTGACATTACTAGCGAGTCATATTCAGATCAAAAGATGTAATGTATTGAATCCAGCAACGCTGTTGCCGACTGATCAAGAGTCGAGTGATTCCGAGCCACATGATTGCTGTTTTAAAACGGAGGAAGAGACAAAAGGACGTATTGACTTGAAGGATACTCCATTACCCGATCCAGATGGTACGCTGTATGTGGACGGGTCATGTTTTAAATTGGAGAATGGTGATGTGACGGCTGTCTATGCAGTAACGACTTTGAAAACGATTGTGGAGACTGCAAGAGTGAGTCAGAATTCTGCCCAAGCTGCAGAATTAATAGCTCTAACGAGAGCGTGTGTTTTAGCTAAGGGAAAGAGAGTGAATGTTTTTACAGATAGTCAGTACGCATTTGGCGTGGCCCATAGTTTTGACCGTTTGTGGAGAGAAAGAGGTTTCATTACGTCCCATGGGACTAAGATTCAACGTGGTCAGCTAGTTAACGACTTGTTGGAATCTCTAACCTTGCCGACTGAAGTTGCGATTGTAAAATGCAGTGCTCATAAAGCAATCACGGATGATGTTGGTCGTGGGAATGCTTTTGCTGATGAAATTGCTAAACAGACAGCTAGAGACATGATGAGCAGAATGTATGTTGCAACGTCTGCAAGATGGATTGCTGAGTCTGGAATGTGTGAGGATACTATGGAAAGTGTGAAAGAGATTCAGAAAGAAGCAACTGAGGAAGAGAAACGAGTATGGAGAGAAAGTACGGGCAAGTTGGACTCGAATGGATGTTGGATTGATTTGACAGAACAGCAGCGTTGGATGTTGCCTGATGCGTATGTGCTTGCAGTGGTGACAATGGCGCATGGAGTAGCGCACATAAGTTCTAAAGGAATATGTAAGATGTTGGCTCCGGTCTGGAAAAATGAGGGAATCAGTAAGTGTGCAGAGAGAGTGGTGAAAAATTGTATGATATGCCTGATGCATAATCCTGGCAAGGGAACTCCAACTCCAGCTGGTCATTTCGCTCCTCCTTCCTGCCCTTTTGAAGTGATTCAATTAGATTTTATTCACATGGATCGCTGTAATAATTTAAAATATGTCCTAGTGGTGGTTTGTGCTTTTTCCAGGTGGATAGAAGCATACCCACTAAAGGACAATACTGCCCTATCAACTGCCAAAATTCTTCTCAAGGAATATTTCCCTAGATACGGAATGCCACGGATTGTATGGTCAGATAACGGAAGTGAGTTTATAGGGAAAGTTATGCAGAGTGTGTGTGCCGGCCTAGGGCTGAAACAGAAATTCCACAGTGCGAACCATCCCCAGTCTGCTGGTTTAGTGGAGGGTTACAATGGCACCCTCAAGCTGAAAATAGCTAAAATACAGGCATCCACAGGTTTAGCCTGGCCAGACGCACTTCCTTTGGCCTTGTTATCAACGAGAGCAACTGTACATTCTAGAGTAGGGCTTAGCCCTTATGAAATCGTTTTTGGCCGCCCGGCAAATATCTGGGGTGTGCCAAGACCTAAAGAGTTCAGTTCTTTAGAATATCCTATGTTGATAGACTACCTTTACGACTTGACTGCTAAATTGAGTCTTATTCATCAACAGGTTTTCGATGCTTTGCCAAAACCTCCGGAGAGTCCAGGGCATCAGCTGAAACCGGGAGACCTCGTCGTCATCAGGAACTTCGCGAGGACAAAGAACCTTCAGCCGAGATTCGTCGGCCCCTTCCAAATCCTTCTTACAACGAGGACAGCAGTTCGTGTGGCTGGACGCAAGCACTGGGTGCACGCGTCCCATGTTAAGCGTGTCCCTTTGCCGCTTCCTTACGACGACTGGGTGAAGAAGGGAATTGGTTCCTCCGAATTTGAAAGAACTCCAAAGTTTATCCCTTTCAGCGATGCCGAACTAATCATTGACACTCCAAGCTCTGACTCTCCTCCTGAAAAGACTCCTTTGAACACTGAACATTCGTCTCTTGCATCAGAAGAAACTCTGCCATCTGCGAACTTGAACACTGCAACAACTACCAGTGAAACGCTATTTGTCGACCAGACAGTACCTGCAAAGCAGAGATATAACTTACGAAGCCGTAATATGGACAAATAAAGCAGGCAACTGCATACTGTGATGTTTTTGAAATATTGAACTTTTGCCCTCAGCCAGGAAGTTTGCTATTGTTTTATTTTTTTAAAATTGCCTTGCCGTCTGGGTAGCCGTAGGGTCGTGGCTGTGTTCCTAGTTGGATTTGCAGGGGTCTGACACAAGGTCGATCTTTCTGTTGGTTCTGGGAACTCCCAGGGCTGATAGAGGCATTTTCATCTACGTACACATCATCAGTGGTCGCGAGCGGATTGTAGAAGATGGAGCTTCCTGCGCTGCAACGAGAAAATGTGATTTATGTTCGCAGAAACAGACTTTATAGAATTCTTCATAGCAAATGCTTTTTGATGCAATGTGTCATTACATTCTTGATTATTTTAGCAACATTGGTGGGTGGAACTGTTTTCAGTATAAATTTGATTTTTGTGCCAGTTACTACAGTACCTCCCCTTGATCCCGTTATTACTACTGTTTCCTCTATACACTCTTTTCACTCGTTTCCCGAACATGAGCAAGCCCGACGCTCAGAGTTCATTAACAACACTTTTGTACAGCTCTTACACCAACACCAACTGGTAGTTAACACTACAGACTGCTGGGTGTGTGGCTTGATACCCCACACTATGGATAAAGGTATACCTTATCTGGTTTTGCCTTTCAGCTACAATGGATCATTTCAGGCCCTTCAAACCATCTTTGCTTATGCCCTTGAAACCTATCCTCCACGTCCACCACGTTCCACTAAATATAACTCTGCCAACAAAGCTTTAGTCCAGGGAATTATTGACATGATCAAGGATGTCAATAATACTCCATCATACCCTAGAGACGAACTGCGAGTGTATTTAAGTTGGAATACTTCAGAGTATCGCCTTAGTTTAGGAGAAAGCAAGCGTAAAAGCTCAACTCCAATCTGGGTCGTACCTCACCGAGGTCAGGTCTGTTTGCAAGGTAATGGGAGAAATCCGAGAGCTCAGCTAGGGAGGAGTGAGTGCGTAGAGACTTATGTGTTTCCGGCTAACTCTTCCCCTGCCTTTCTCACCGCTAGGGGTACCTACTTCATCTGTCGAGACAGAGCGTATACATGGTTACCTGCCGACTTTTCAGGTTCATGCTATATTGCTCGATTGTTGCCTCCAACATACACTGCTTCATCTGACTACCACAGAACCAGAGTAGCGAGAGGTGTCTTCAGCAAGGAAGATACCGCTGGTCAGGAAGCTGGAGACTTCTTTAAAGGCTTCCTTCCGTTCTGGGGGCCTATGGCCAATAGTAGAAATATACGTCAGCTAACACGGGTAGTTGAATCTACTATTACCGAAACTGCTGGTGCCCTTAGTAATCTGACAGCTGAGCTTCAGGCGGATAGACTCATGACGTTGCAGAATCGTATGGTTCTAGACGTTATCCTTGCAGACCGAGGTGGGGTATGTAGAATGATCCAATCGAGCTGCTGTGTCTTTATTCCTAATAATGCTCCAACAGTCTATGAGGCGATCTCTAAGCAACACAAGATTTCCGACTCTATTCACGAAGATAAGGGAAACTGGTCCTTCATGGAGTGGTTTTGGACTCTGATCTCAGCGTGGGGATGGAAGGTTCTAATGGTCATCGGTGTCATCTTAGTATTCCTATTCTCATGCTGCCTGATTATCCAGTGTGGTCCAGCTCTGTGTAGCCTTTGTGCTGCAACTTGTCTTGGAAAACCACCTGCAGTTGGAGAAAAGGCACGAGAAAGGATGATGATACAACAGCATGTCACTGACCTGATGAGTGTAGAACTAGACTCTGACATAGACTGAGTAATTGCCTATGTAAGGGCAAAAGGAGGGTCTGAGGTTCCGTGACGATTTGAACCCGTGTTTTCAATATTGTCGGAAATACATAATATTGGTATCAGCGAACCGCAAATGATCCATTTAGCATATCCTGGTGTTTTCGCTACGATACGAACAAGAGCACTCCTTTTTATAAACACACTTCTGATCTTCCCACGACATCCATCTTAGATCATGGCCGTCATTTTGTGTTTCTTGCCCTCACATACGCAATAACCTCTGATCACTTCATTTCGATTAAGGACACGTAGCCTTAGCCGGAGATTCACCTCTTTCATGACACGTGCACCTTAAACCAGATCACGCTGTAGCTGCATGACTCGACAAAGGCTGCCTCCTCTGCCCGAGGCCAGCCCACCTGAACTGGTTCTCGTGTCCATTGTCCCGATCATGATTAGGCGGCCGAAGCCGGTAGCCTTGCCCATTTACAACCCACAAACATCTCTTATCCCACTTTTCTATCTTCTGCACCTGGCTCTGCTCCTTTCCTTCTGGGCCTTTATTAGGGGGAGGTAACGAAATTTACGATGAGGCGGTCCGGCTCTTGAATGCAATATTGACAAGGGATTGTGATGAACTAGTGGGAACCCCTCTTCGTAGATGTTTCATATCAGATTTTATCAACAGTTCCTGTGTACGCCAAATATTTATTGTTTGAGACACAAAGGTCTTGAGAATGTACTAACATGTGAAAAATTCGCCTGAAGGCTAAAAATCAGTATATAAGGAGCAACCCTCTTTGTACAATTTGAACAGGCTCCTAGTTACTGCCCATGCGTAGTTTCTGTGACTTCTGTGTCCCTGCAGTAATAAACCTTTGGTCTTTGACGCCACCATCGAGAAGCCCGTGTTTCTGTTCATTTGCGCACCAAGGCAGGTGGAACTCCGGGGTCTTTGGGTGTTGTTCCCTGACACCTCTGGACGGAACCAAAAAGTCCAGAACTCCAAATCAGTGCCCGTTGTTGATTGTACTTTGAAGAAACAGCTAACCCTAAACACCCTAATCCCAATCAGTGCCCGTTGTTGATTGCACTTTGAAAAAGCAGCTAACCCTTAACATACTAATCCCAATCAGTGCCCGTTGTTGATATCACTTTGAAAAAACAGCTAACCCTTAACACCCTAATCCCAATCAGTGCCCATTGGTAATTGCACTTTGAAGAAACAGCTAACCCTAAACACCCTAATCCTATTCAGTGCTCGTTGTTGATTGCACGTTGAAGAAACAGCTAACCCTAAACACCCTAATCCCAATCAGTGCCCGTTGTTGATTGCACTTTGAAGAAACAGCTAACCCTTAACATCCTAATCCCAATGAGCGCCCGTTGTTGATTGCACTTTGAAGAAACAGCTAACCCTAAACATCCTAATCCCAATCAGTGGCCGTTGTTGATTTCACTTTGAAGAAACAGCTAACCCTAAACATCCTAATCCCAATCAGTGCCCGTTGTTGATTGCACTTTGAAGAAACAGCTAACCCTAAACACCCTAATCCCAATCAGTGCCCGTTGTTGATTGCACTTTGAAGAAACAGCTAACCCTAAACACCCTAATCCCAATCAGTGCCCGTTGTTGATTGCACTTTGAAGAAACAGCTAACCCTAAACATACTAATCCCAATCATTGCCCGTTGTTGATTGCACTTTGAAGAAACAGCTAACCATAAACATCCTAATCCCAATAAGTGCCCGTTGTTGATTGCACTTTGAAGAAATAGCTAACCTAAACATCCTAATCCCAATCAGTGCCCGTTGCTGATTGCACCTTGAAGAAACAGCTAACCCTAAACATCCTATTCCCAATCAGTGCCTCTTAGTTGATTGCACTTTGAAGAAACAGCTAACCCTAAACATACTAATCCCAATAAGTGCCCGTTGTTGGTTGCACTTTGAAGAAACAGCTAACCCTAAACATCCTAATCCCAATTAGTAACCATTGTGGGTTGCACTTTGAAGAAAATAGCTAACCCCTAACATCCTAATCCCAATCAGTGCCCGTTGTTGATTGCACTTTGAAGAAACAGCTAAACCTAAACACCCTAATCCCAATCAGTGCCTGTTGATGCACGTTGAAGAAACAGCTAACCCTAAACATCCTAATCCCAATCAGTGCCCGTTGTTGGTTGCACTTTGAAGAAACAGCTAACCCTCAACATCCCAATCCCAATTAGTAACCATTGTGGGTTGCACTTTGAAGAAAATATCTAACCCCTAACATCCTAATCCCAATTAGTGCCCGTTGTTGATTGCACTTTGAAGAAACAGCTAACCCTAAACACCCTAATCCCAATCAGTGCCCGTTGTTGATTGCACTTTGAAGAAACAGCTAACCCTAAACATCTTAATCCCAATCAGTGCCCGTTGTTAATTGCACTTTGAAGAAACAGCTAACCCTAAACATCCTAATCCCAATCAGTGCCCGTTGTTGATTGCACTTTGAAGAAACAGCTAACCCTAAACACCCTAATCCTAATCAGTGCCCGTTGTTGATTGCACTTTGAAGAAACAGCTAACCCTAAACATCCTAATCCCAATCAGTGCCCGTTGTTGATTGCACTTTGAAGAAACACCTAACCCTAAACATACTAATCCCAATCAGTGCCCGTTGTTGATTGCACTTTGAATAAACAGCTAACCCTAAACATCCTAATCCCAATTAGTAACCATTGTGGGTTGCACTTTGAAGAAAATAGCTAACCCCTAACATCCTAATCCCAATCAGTGCCCGTTTTTGATTGCACTTTGAAGAAATAGCTAACCCTAAACATCCTAATTCCAATCCGTGCCCGTTGTTGATTGCACTTTGAAGAAACAGCTAACCCTAAACACCCTAATCCCAATCAGTGCCTGTTGTTGATTGCACTTTGAAGAAACAGCTAATCCTAAACACCTTAATCCCAATCAATGCCCGTTGTTGATTGCACTTTGAAGAAACAGCTAACCCTTAACATCCTAATCCCAATCAGTGCCCGTTGTTGATTGCACTTTGAAGAAACAGCTAACCCTAAACATCCTAATCCCAATCAGTGCCCGTTGTTGATTGCACTTTGAAGAAACAGCTAACCCTAAACATCCTAATCCCAATCAGTGGCCGTTGTTGATTGAACTTTGAAGAAACAGCTAACCCTAAACATCCTAATCCCAATTAGTAACCATTGTGAGTTGCACTTTGAAGAAAATAACTAACCCTAAACATCCTAATCCCAATCACTGCCCGTTGTTGATTGCACTTTAAAGAAACAGCTAACCCTAAAAATCCTAATCCCAATTAGTGCCCGTTGTTGATTGCACTTTGAAAAAACAGCTAACCTAAACATCCTAATCCCAATCAGTGCCCGTTGCTGATTGCACTTTGAAGAAACAGCTAACCCTAAACATCCTATTCCCAATCAGTGCCTGTTAGTTGATTGCACTTTGAAGAAACAGCTAACCCTAAACATACTAATCCCAATCAGTGCCCATTGTTGATTGCACTTTGAAGAAACAGCTAACCCTAAACATCCTAATCCCAATTAGTAACCATTGTGGGTTGCACTTTGAAGAAAATAGCTAACCCCTAACATCCTAATCCCAATCAGTGCCCGTTGTTGATTGCACTTTGAAGAAACAGCTAACCCTAAACATCCTAATCCCAATCAGTGGCCGTTGTTGATTGCACTTTGAAGAAACAGCTAACCCTAAACATCCTAATCCCAATTAGTAACCATTGTGGGTTGCACTTTGAAGAAAATAGCTAACCCCTAACATCCTAATCCTAATCAGTGCCCGTTGTTGATTGTACTTTGAAGAAACAGCTAACCCTAAACACCCTAATCCCAATCAGTGCCCGTTGTTGATTGCTCTTTGAAGAAACAGCTAACCCTTAACATAATAATCCCAATCAGTGCCCGTTGTTGATATCAGTTTGAAGAAACAGCAAACCCTTAACACCCTAATCCCAATCATTGCCCATTGGTAATTGCACTTTGAAGAAACAGCTAACCCTAAACACCCTAATCCTATTCAGTGCCCGTTGTTGATTGCACGTTGAAGAAACAGCTAACCCTAAACACCCTAATCCCCATCAGTGCCCGTTGTTGATTGCACTTTGAAGAAACAGCTAACCCTTAACATCCTAATCCCAATGAGTGCCCGTTGTTGATTGCACTTTGAAGAAACAGCTAACCCTAAACATCCTAATCCCAATCAGTGCCCGTTGTTGATTGCACTTTGAAGAAACAGCTAACCCTAAACACCCTAATCCCAATCAGTGCCCGTTGTTGATTGCACTTTGAAGAAACAGCTAACCCTAAACATACTAATCCCAATCAGTGCCCGTTGTTGATTGCACTTTGAAGAAACAGCTAACCCTAAACATCCTAATCCCAATTAGTGCCCGTTGTTGATTGCACTTTGAAGAAACAGCTAACCTAAACATCCTAATCCCAATCAATGCCCGTTGCTGATTGCACTTTGAAGAAACAGCTAACCCTAAACATCCTAGTCCCAATCAGTGCCTGTTAGTTGATTGCACTTTGAAGAAACAGCTAACCCTAAACATACTAATCCCAATCAGTGCCCATTGTTGGTTGCACTTTGAAGAAACAGCTAACCCTAAACATCCTAATCCCAATTAGTAACCATTGTGGGTTGCACTTTGAAGAAAATAGCTAACCCCTAACATCCTAATCCCAATCAGTGCCCGTTGTTGATTGCACTTTGAAGACACAGCTAACCCTAAACATCCTAATCCCAATCCGTGCCCGTTGTTGATCGCACTTTGAAGAAACATCTAACCCTAAACATCCTAATCCCAATCAGTGGCCGTTGTTGATTGCACTTTGAAGAAACAGCTAACCGTTAACATAATAATCCCAATCAGTGCCCGTTGTTGATATCAGTTTGAAGAAACAGCAAACCCTTAACACCCTAATCCCAATCAGTGCCCATTGGTAATTGCACTTTGAAGAATTAGCTAACCCTAAACACCCTAATCCTATTCAGTGCCCGTTGTTGATTGCACGTTGAAGAAACAGCTAACCCTGAACACCCTAATCCCAATCAGTGCCTGTTGTTGATTGCACTTTGAAGAAACAGCTAACCCTTAACATCCTAATCCCAATGAGTGCCCGTTGTTGATTGCACTTTGAAGAAACAGCTAACCCTAAACATCCTAATCCCAATCAGTGGCCGTTGTTGATTGCACTTTGAAGAAACAGCTAACCCTAAACATCCTAATCCCAATCAGTGCCCGTTGTTGATTGCACTTTGAAGAAACAGCTAACCCTAAACACCCTAATCCCAATCAGTGCCCGTTGTTGATTGCACTTTGAAGAAACAGCTAACCCTAAACACCCTATTCCCAATCAGTGCCCGTTGTTGATTGCACTTTGAAGAAACAGCTAACCCTAAACATACTAATCCCAATCATTGCCCGTTGTTGATTGCACTTTGAAGAAACAGCTAACCCTAAACATCCTAATCCCAATTAGTAACCATTGTGGGTTGCACTTTGAAGAAACTAGCTAACCCTAAACATCCTAATCCCAATCAGTGCCCGTTGTTGATTGCACTTTGAAGAAACAGCTAACCCTAAACATCCTAATCCCAATTAGTAACCATCGTGGGTTGCACTTTGAAGAAACTAGCTAACCCTAAACATCCTAATCCCAATCAGTGCCGTTGTTGATTGCACTTTGAAGAAACAGCTAACCTTAAACATCCTAATCCCAATCCGTGCCCGTTGTTGATCGCACTTTGAAGTAACAGCTAACCCTAAACATCCTAATCCCAATCAGTGGCCGTTGTTGATTGCACTTTGAAGAAACAGCTAACCCTAAACATCCTATTCCCAATCAGTGGCCGTTGTTGATTGCACTTTGAAGAAACAGCTAACCCTAAACATCCTAATCCCAATCAGTGCCCGTTGTTGATTGCACTTTGAAGAAACAGCTAACCCTAAACATCTTCATCCCAATCAGTGCCCGTTGTTGATTGCACTTTGAAGAAACAGCTAACCCTAAACATCCTAATCCCAATCAGTGTCCGTTGTTGATTGCACTTTGAAGAAACAGCTAACCCTAAATACCCTAATCCCAATCAGTGCCCGTTGTTGATTGCACTTTGAAGAAACAGCTAACCTAAACATCCTAATCCCAATCAGTGCCCGTTGCTGATTGCACTTTGAAGAAAGAGCTAACCCTAAACATCCAATTCCCAATCAGTGCCTGTTAGTTGATTGCACTTTGAAGAAACAGCTAACCCTAAACATACTAATCCCAATCAGTGCCCGTTGTTGGTTGCACTTTGAAGAAACAGCTAACCCTAAACATCCTAATCCCAATTAGTAACCATTGTGGGTTGCACTTTGAAGAAAATAGCTAACCCCTAACATCCTAATCCTAATCAGTGCCCGTTGTTGATTGTACTTTGAAGAAACAGCTAACCCTAAACACCCTAATCCCAATCAGTGCCCGTTGTTGATTGCACTTTGAAGAAACAGCTAACCCTTAACATACTAATCCCAATCAGTGCCCGTTGTTGATATCACTTTGAAGAAACAGCTAACCCTTAACACCCTCATCCCAATCAGTGCCCATTGGTAATTGCACTTTGAAGAAACAGCTAACCCTAAACACCCTAATCCTATTCAGTGCCCGTTGTTGATTGCACGTTGAAGAAACAGCTAACCCTAAACACCCTAATCCCAATCAGTGCCCGTTGTTGATTGCACTTTGAAGAAACAGCTAACCCTTAACATCCTAATCCCAATGAGTTCCCGTTGTTGATTGCACTTTGAAGAAACAGCTAACCCTAAACATCCTAATCCCAATCAGTGGCCGTTGTTGATTGCACTTTGAAGAAACAGCTAACCCTAAACATCCTAATCCCAATCAGTGCTCGTTGTTGATTGCACTTTGAAGAAACAGCTAACCCTAAACACCCTAATCCCAATCAGTGCCCGTTGTTGATTGCACTTTGAAGAAACAGCTAACCCTAAACACCCTAATCCCAATCAGTGCCCGTTGTTGATTGCACTTTGAAGAAACAGCTAACCCTAAACATACTAATCCCAATCATTGCCCATTGTTGATTGCACTTTGAAGAAACAGCTAACCCTAAACATCCTAATCCCAATTAGTGCCCGTTGTTGATTGCACTTTGAAGAAACAGCTAACCTAAACATCCTAATCCCAATCAGTGCCCGTTGCTGATTGCACTTTGAAGAAACAGCTAACCCTAAACATCCTATTCCCAATCAGTGCTTGTTAGTTGATTGCACTTTGAAGAAACAGCTAACCCTAAACATCTTCATCCCAATCAGTGCCCGTTGTTGATTGCACTTTGAAGAAACAGCTAACCCTAAACATCCTAATCCCAATCAGTGTCCGTTGTTGATTGCACTTTGAAGAAACAGCTAACCCTAAATACCCTAATCCCAATCAGTGCCCGTTGTTGATTGCACTTTGAAGAAACAGCTAACCTAAACATCCTAATCCCAATCAGTGCCCGTTGCTGATTGCACTTTGAAGAAAGAGCTAACCCTAAACATCCAATTCCCAATCAGTGCCTGTTAGTTGATTGCACTTTGAAGAAACAGCTAACCCTAAACATACTAATCCCAATCAGTGCCCGTTGTTGGTTGCACTTTGAAGAAACAGCTAACCCTAAACATCCTAATCCCAATTAGTAACCATTGTGGGTTGCACTTTGAAGAAAATAGCTAACCCCTAACATCCTAATCCTAATCAGTGCCCGTTGTTGATTGTACTTTGAAGAAACAGCTAACCCTAAACACCCTAATCCCAATCAGTGCCCGTTGTTGATTGCACTTTGAAGAAACAGCTAACCCTTAACATACTAATCCCAATCAGTGCCCGTTGTTGATATCACTTTGAAGAAACAGCTAACCCTTAACACCCTCATCCCAATCAGTGCCCATTGGTAATTGCACTTTGAAGAAACAGCTAACCCTAAACACCCTAATCCTATTCAGTGCCCGTTGTTGATTGCACGTTGAAGAAACAGCTAACCCTAAACACCCTAATCCCAATCAGTGCCCGTTGTTGATTGCACTTTGAAGAAACAGCTAACCCTTAACATCCTAATCCCAATGAGTTCCCGTTGTTGATTGCACTTTGAAGAAACAGCTAACCCTAAACATCCTAATCCCAATCAGTGGCCGTTGTTGATTGCACTTTGAAGAAACAGCTAACCCTAAACATCCTAATCCCAATCAGTGCTCGTTGTTGATTGCACTTTGAAGAAACAGCTAACCCTAAACACCCTAATCCCAATCAGTGCCCGTTGTTGATTGCACTTTGAAGAAACAGCTAACCCTAAACACCCTAATCCCAATCAGTGCCCGTTGTTGATTGCACTTTGAAGAAACAGCTAACCCTAAACATACTAATCCCAATCATTGCCCATTGTTGATTGCACTTTGAAGAAACAGCTAACCCTAAACATCCTAATCCCAATTAGTGCCCGTTGTTGATTGCACTTTGAAGAAACAGCTAACCTAAACATCCTAATCCCAATCAGTGCCCGTTGCTGATTGCACTTTGAAGAAACAGCTAACCCTAAACATCCTATTCCCAATCAGTGCTTGTTAGTTGATTGCACTTTGAAGAAACAGCTAACCCTAAACATACTAATCCCAATCAGTGCCCGTTGTTGGTTGCACTTTGAAGAAACAGCTAACCCTAAACATCCTAATCCCAATTAGTAACCATTGTGGGTTTGGAGTTCTGGACTTTTTGGTTCCGTCCAGAGGTGTCAGGGTACAACACCCAAAGACCCCGGAGTTCCACCTGCCTTGGTGCACAAATGAACAGAAACACGGGCTTCTCGATGGTGGCGTCAAAGACCAAAGGTTTATTACTGCAGGGACACAGAAGTCACAGAATCTACGCACGGGCAGAAACTAGGAGCCTGTTCGATTTGTACAAAGTGGGTTGCTCCTTATATACTAAAAATTGTGCTCTAGGCAAATATTTCACATGTCGGTACATTCCCAAACCTTTGTGTCTCTAAACAATAAATATTTGACGTTACACAGGAACCGTCGATAAAATCTGATACCAAACATCTACGAAGAGGGGTTCCCACTAGTTCATCACAATCCCCTGTCAATATTGCATTCAGGACCCGGACCGCCTCATCGTAAAGTTCGTTACCTCCCCCTAATAAAGATTCAGAAAGAAAGAAACAGAGCCAGGTGTGGAAGATAGAAAAGTGGGATAAGGGATGTTTGTAGGTCGTAAATGGGCAAGGCTACCGGCTTCGGCCGCCTAATCATGATCAGGTACAATGGACACGAAGACCAGTTTGGCAAGACTGGCCTTGGGCAGAGGAGGCAGCCTTTGAGTCATGCAGCTACAGCGTGATCTGGTTTAAGGTGCACGTGTCATGTAAGAGGTGAATCTCCGGCTAAGGCTACGTGTCCTTAATCAAAGTGGAGTAAATGAAATGATCAGAGGCTATTGCATATGTGAGGGCAAGGAAACACAAAATGGCGGCCATGATCTAAGATGGATGCCGTGGGTATATCAGAAATATGTCAATGGAAGGAGTGCTCTTGCTCGTAGCGTAGCGAAAACACTAGGATATACTAAATGGATCTTTTGCGGTTCACTGATACCAATACTATGTATTTCCGACAAACTTGAAAACACGGGTTCAAGTCGTCACGGAACCGTCACGGAACCTCAGACCCTCCTTTTGCCCTTACATAGGCAATTACTCAGTCTATGTCAGAATCTAGTTCTATGCTCATCAGGTCAGTGACATGTTGTTGTATCATCATCCTTTCTCGTGTCTTTTCTCCAAACGCAGGTGGTTTTCTGAGACAAGTCGTAGCACAAAGACTACACAGAGCAGGACCACACTGGATAATCAGACAACATGAGAATAGGAATACTAGGATGACACCAATGACCATTAGAACTTTCCATCCCCACGCTGAGATCAGAGTCCAAAACCACTCCATGAAGGACCAGTTTCCCTTGTCTACATGAATGGAGTCCGAAATCTTGTGCAACTTAGAGATCGCCTCGTAGACTGTTGGAGCATTATTAGGAATAAAGACACAGCAGCTCGATTGGATCATTCTGCATACCCCACCTCGATCTGCAAGTATAACGTCTAGAACCATACGGTTCTGCAACGTCATGAGCCTATCCGCCTGAAGCTCAGCTGTCAGATTGCTAAGGGCACCAGCAGTTTCAGTAATAGTAGATTCAACTACCCGTGTTAGCTGACGTATGTTTCTACTATTGGCCATAGGTCCCCAGAACGGAAGGAAGCCTTTGAAGAAGTCTCCAGCTTCCTGACCAGCTGTATCTTCCTTGCTGAAGACACCTCTCGCTACTCTTGTTCTGTGGTAATCAGGTGAAGCAGTGTATGTCGGAGGCAATAATCGAGCAATATAACATGATCCTGAGAAGTCGGCAGGCAACCATGTATAAGCTCTGTCTCGACAAATGAAATAGGTACCCCTAGCAGTAAGAAAGGCAGGGGAAGAGTTAGCCGGAAACACATAAGTCTCTACGCACTCACTCCTCCCTAGCTGAGCTCTCGGATTTCTCCCATTACCTTGCAAACAGACCTGACCTCGGTGAGGTACGACCCAGATTGGAGTTGAGCTTTTACGCTTGCTTTCTCCTAAACTAAGGCGATACTCTGAAGTATTCCAACTTAAATATACTCGCAATTCGTCTCTAGGGTATGATGGAGTATTATTGACGTCCTTGACCATATCAATAATTCCCTGGACTAAAGCTTTGTTAGCAGAGTTATATTTAGTGGAACGTGGTGGACGTGGAGGATAGGTTTCGAGAGCATAAGCAAAGATGGTTTGGAAAGCCTGAAATGATCCATTATAGCTGTAAGGCAAAACCAGATATGGAATACCTTTATCCATAGTGTGAGGTATCAAGCCACATACCCAGCAGTCTGTAGTGTTAACTACCAGTTGGTGTTGGTGCAAGAGCTGTACAAAAGTGTTGTTGGTGAATTCTGAGCGTCTGGCTTGCTCATGTTCCGGAAACGAGTGAAAAGAGTGTATAGAGGAAACAGTAGAAATAGCAGGATCAAGGGGAGGTACTGTAGAAACTGGCACAAAAATCAAATTTATGCTAAAGACGATTCCACCCACCAATGTTGCTAAAACAATCAAAAATGTAACGGCACATTGCATCAAGAAACATTTGCTGTGAAGAATTCTATTAAGTCTGTTTCTGCGAACGTAAATCACATTCTTTCGTTGCAGCGCAGGAAGCTCCATCTTCTACAATCCGCTCGCGACCACTGATGATGTGTACGTAGATGAAAATGCCTCTATCAGCCCTGGGAGTTCCCAGAACCAACAGAAAGATCGACCTTGTGTCAGACCCCTGCAAATTCAAACTAGGCACACAGCCACGACCCTACGGCTACCCAGACGGCAAGGCAATTTTAAAAACAATAAACAATAGCAAACTTCCTGGCTGAAGGCAAAAGTTCAAAATATATATAAATATATCAAAATCACAGTATGCAGTTGCCTGCTTTATTAGTCCTTTTTATGGCTTCTAAGGTTGTATCTTTTCTTCGCTGGTACTGTCTGATCGGAAAATAGTGTATTACTAGCAGCTGTTGCAGAGTTTAAGTTCGCAGATAGCAAAGTTTCTTGTGATGCTGGGGACAAATGTTCAGTGTTCAAAGGAGTCCTTTCAGGAGGAGAGTCAAGTTTCAAAGTGTCAGTAATCAAATCGGCATCGCTGAAAGGGACAAATTTCGGAGTTGTTTCAGCTTCGGAGGCACCAATTCCCTTCTTCACCCAGTCGTCGTAAGGCAGCGGCAAAGGAACACGCTTTACATGAGAGGCGTGAATCCAATGTTTACGGCCAGCGACACGTACAGCTGTCCTCGTTGCCAGTAGGACCTGGAAGGGGCCGATGTAGCGAGGCTGAAGATTCTTTGTCCCCGCAAAATTTCTGACCACCACGTGGTCGCCGGGTTTCAGCTGATGCCCTGGACTCTCCGGAGGTTTTGGTAAAGCATCGAAGACCTGTTGATGAATAAGACTCAATTTAGCAGTCAAGTCGTAAAGGTAGTCTATCAACATAGGATATTCAATGGAGCAAAAGTGTTTAGGCCTCGGCACACCCCAGATATTTGCCGGACGGCCAAACACAATCTCATATGGAGAAAGCCCTATTCTAGAATGCACTGTTGCTCTCGTTGATAACAAGGCCAAAGGAAGTGCGTCTGGCCAGGCTAAACCTGTGGATGCTTGTATCTTGGCTATCTTAAGCTTCAGAGTGCCATTGTAACCCTCGACTAAACCAGCAGATTGGGGATGGTTTGCACTGTGGAATTTTTGTTTCACTCCTAGACCAGCACACACACTCTGCATAACTTTCCCTATAAACTCACTTCCGTTATCTGACCATACAATCCGTGGCATTCCAAACCTAGGGAAATATTCCTTGAGAAGAATTTTGGCAGTTGATAGGGCAGTGTTGTCCTTTAATGGGTATGCTTCTATCCACCTGGAAAAAGCACAAACTACCACCAGGACGTACTTTAAATTGTTGCAGCGTTCCATGTGAATGAAGTCTAACTGAATCACTTCAAAGGGGCAGGAAGGAGGAGCGAAATGACCAGCTGGAGTTGGAGTTCCCTTGCCAGGATTATGCATCAAGCACACCATACAATTTTTCACCACTCTCTCTGCACACTTACTGATTCCCTCATTCTTCCAAACCGGAGCTAACATCTTACATATCCCTTTAGAACTTATATGCGCCACTCCATGCGCCATCGTCACTACTGCAAGCACATATGCATCAGGCAACATCCAACGCTGCTGTTCTGTCAAATCAATCCAACATCCATTCGAGTCCAACTTGCCCGTACTTTCTCTCCATACACGTTTCTCTTCCTCAGTCGCTTCTTTCTGAATCTCTTTCACACTTTCCATAGTGTCCTCACACATTCCAGACTCAGCAATCCATCTTGCAGACGTAGCAACGTACATTCTACTCATCGTGTCTCTAGCTGTCTGTTTAGCAGTTTCATCAGCAAAGGCATTCCCACGACCAACATCATCCGTGATTGCTTTATGAGCACTGCACTTCACAATCGCAACTTCAGTCGGCAAGGTTAGAGATTCCAACAAGTCGTTAACTAGCTGACCATGTTGGATCTTAGTCCCATGGGACGTAATGAAACCTCTTTCTCTCCACAACCGGCCAAAACTATGGGCCACGCCAAATGCGTACTGACTATCTGTAAACACATTCACTCTCTTTCCCTTAGCTAAAACACACGCTCTCGTTAGAGCTATTAATTCTGCAGCTTGGGCAGAATTTTGACTCACTCTTGCAGTTTCCACAATCGTCTTCAAAGTCGTTACCGCGTAGGCAGCAGTCACATCACCATTCTCCAATTTAAAACATGACCCGTCCACATATAGCGTACCATCTGGGTCGGACAGGGGAGTATCTTTTAAATCGATACGTCCTTTTGTCTCTTCCTCCGTTTTGAAATAACAGTCATGTGGCTCAGAATCACTCGACTCTTGATCAGTCGGCAACAATGTTGCTGGATTCAATACATTGCATCTTTTGATCTGAATATGACTCGCTAATAATGTCAGCTCGTAACCAGATAATCTCGCACTAGTAAGGTGTTGAGTCTTCGTTCGGTTCATGAGTGTATCCACTGCATGAGGAACCATGACCACTAGCATATTGTTCATCACCAAACCAGCAGATTGTCGAATGGAAGCTGCAGCTGCCGCTGTAGCCCTCAAACAACTAGGTAACGCTCTGGCTACCGGATCTAATGTTGATGAAAAATACGCACAAGGGCGTTGTTTATCACCAAATTTCTGTGTCAGAACACTCAACGCGCAACCTTCTCTTTCGTGAACGTAGAGCGTGAATGGCTTGCTGTAATCAGGTGTACCTAATACAGGAGCTGAACACAATGCTTTTCGTAATTCAGTAAAACTCTCTTGGCATTCATCAGACCATGGCACCGGACTTGGAACATTTTTCCCAGTCAAAGCTACCAACGGTTTTGCTAAAAGAGAAAAATTTGGGATCCACTGCCTACAGTAAGAGGTAATACCTAGGAAGGCACGTACTTCTCTCTGTGTGCGTGGAACACTCATCTGCGTAATTGCTTTTATTCTTTCTGGGGTCAACTTCCTTCCCTCCTTTGATAAGAGGTGACCTAGGTAGGTTACCTCTTGGCAGCAGTATTGCATCTTGGAAGGAGACACCTTATGATTCAAATTGGACAAATGATGCAATAACGAAATCGTAGCTGCTTTGCAAGTTTCCTTGTCATCGGCAGCCACTAAAAGATCGTCTACGTATTGTACTAGGGCAGAACCTGGAGGAAGGACAAAAGAATCTAGCTGACTTTTTAAAGCTTGACTATAAATGGATGGACTTTCACAATAGCCTTGTGGAGCGCGTTTAAATCTGAAACTGCGACCTCCTAGACAAAAGCCGAAAATATCCCTACTCTCTTCGGCTATCGGAATGCTAAAGAAAGCATTCTTTAGGTCTATAACTGAGAACCATGTAGCTGTAGCAGGTATCAATGTTAACAAGGCAGTAATGTCTGGCACTACAGGAAACTGCGGAATTACAATCTTATTAACTTCTCTAAGGTCTATGACAAACCTATAAACTGGAGGTTTTGTAGGGTCAGTTCGCTTCAGAATCGGTAATACAGGACTGTTACAGACATTTCCTCTAGTTTCTTCAACTACACCCTTCTTAATCAAGTCTTGCACAATCAATAAAAGTGCACGCTCACCTTCACTCGATATTTTATACTGGGGAATTCTTGGAAATTTCACATTTGCTTTCAAAGTCACTACATACGGTGGAATTTCTAGGAGACCTACATCATTAGGACCAGTCGCCCAAAGAGAATCAGGGAGTGAACGGAGCTCCGGCGGGAGTGCGTCCATTGACAAGTACATCGGAGAGGTGATGTTTTTTCCCAGTGTAAGCTGTACTCCTTCCGGAGAGCAGTACAATGTCGCATATAGTCGCTTTAACAAATCTAAACCAAGCAGATTTTCATTACAACCTGTCGTCAAAATCAGGGGTGCTTTCAATTGGCACGGTCCAACAGAAATAGACAAAGGACCAGATATCGGATTGTACACAGGGGCGCCTGAAAAACCTACGGAAACATTTGTTGAGCCAGACAAAGGTGCGCCAGGGAGTTTCGCATGCATTATAGAACTTTTTGCGGCACCAGTATCCAACAGAAACGGTTCGACTACACCTGATGTTGCTACTGCGACATAAGGCCCACTCTGATCCACTGGAACTGATACTACTCCCTCTCTCTGTCCATGGCTGTCCTAGTACCCATTTTGTTGAAAACCCTCTTCTACTTCACAATAATCTTCAACAAGATATTGCTGAGATCTATTTTGCTGAACAGATTGTCCATTTCGTTGATCAAAGTGATTGGATGGACGATCATTAGTTTGTGGAGGCATAGCACCTCGTCCTCGTCCTCTAGAATTCTGCACAAAACCACCACGACCTCTCTGAGCTGCTGCTGCATTATTTTGCGCCAAGATCGGACATTCATTTTTATAGTGACCCTCTTTCTTGCAGTACGCGCATTGATTCCATTGATATTGAGGTCTTGATGTACTATAATCTGTCCTTTGGTATGAGTTCTGCTGCGTATTAGTCTGGTTCGCGCGAGGCGGATACGCCTGCTGCAAAAGAACTTTAGTTTTTAAATCTTTCGTTTTCTTTTCTGATTTTTCCTTTTCCTCTTTATCTCTATTTTCGTAGTACTGCGCAGTCGCAAGTATTTGCGCTGTCGTAGATACAGCCCACGCACTTTCTGAGTCTTTTAATTTATTGCATAATTCAGGTAACAAATTATGCACAAATTTATCGACAAACAATCTTTGCCCTCCTTCTGTACTCATGTCCTGGCCACTATGATCCACAAAAGTCTCTTCGAACCTCGTGAAGAAGTCCGAGACACTTTCGTCTTTCTTTTGCCTACATGCTGACAACTTGTCCCAATTAACACGCAATGCTGGCATCAGAGTCTTCATTAGATCAATTATTCTACCTGGCAGATTAGCGATCAAAGGTTCGGGTTTCGCACCACCTATTTGTTGACCATCTGCTGCAGTGATAGCTGCCCAATCACCACCTAAAGCAGCCTGATGATCCTCTCTACGAATTTTAGCCCACACTGGTTGCGGAACTACGTTACCAAATAACATATCAATGTCGGCTAAGTTCATTATACAAGCCTCAACTGTCTGTGTTAATTCCTTGTAATATCCGGCTGGATTCTTACGCGGATCTGGCAAGGCCTGCTTTACTGCTAACACTTCTGCTCGTTTCCATGGAATGTGTATCCACACTCGTTGGAACTGCGCTGGAGCACCTGCAATACCAGCATTATCATCACGTGGCACTGCTTCGCGCCAGATTGGAGGAACTTCCCTCATAGGATATTGGCGACTTAGCTTCATTTTACCTTTCTCTAAATCTCTCGGAGAACGAAGAGATGGATCATTCCTAAAACTTAAAATGAGTTCCATCGCTTGCTTTATTTTCTCACCCACTATCATTCCAGCAGCAAACTCCTTTTGAACCCTAATTAAATCTTCCAAATCTGATTCGACATCGTCTTCTTCTATCTCTTCACGTAACAACGAGCACATCTCATCAAAGACGTATCGTTGCGTTGGTTCTCCCCACTGCATAAATGTGTCTAACACATCTCTCGTACTATATCTTCTACCCTTCGAAATCCATCTGAGAGCCGTGGAGTCTAAAACTCCCCGTTCCTCAGTACTAGGAAGCTGACTCCGTCTCTGTACAGAGTCAGGAGTAGGAGTCTTAATCAGGGTTTTATATATAGGAGACAGCATATTAGTAACTGAATCAGTGATTCTTCGACGAACAGAAAGTGGAGTTAGTACACTCGCAGACATAGAGAATGCAGTGGAGGTAGGAATAGATGAGGAAGCAGTAGGAGTATCGAGGAAAATAGCTTCTGGAGCAGTAGGTACAGAGGTAGGTATAAGAGTTGGCAGTGTAGGAAGAGGAGGAGCTGTAGGAACATTTACATTCACCACAGGAAGTACAGGAACTTGGTTCTGAGGGACAGGAGCAAGAGCACCAGGTTGTCCAGCAACCGGCAATTGAACATTCGGGACGAGCGGAGCCGTAGCACCTTGTGCATACGGTGGAGGTGACCGTAACAGATAAGACAGCAGAGGATCGTTTTCGGAGTCCTCCAATATCTTAGCCATTTTCGATGGCAAGGCAGGATAGCACTTGTCAATCGCTAGGTTATGCTCTCTAATGGCTACATCTATGACCTTCTCACACTCGTTAGCCTGCAACTGTTTAGTCGCTTGCTCTAGAGTTAACCCTTCTTGTTCTTTCTGTTCTTTCTTCAACCTTTTCATTTCTCTCTGTTTGGATTCTTTCCGCCAATAACGGAAGGAATCAAACATTGCCGGCCGGGCTTTCTTCTTGAACAATTTCGCTTCTAAATTGTCGAGAATCTCTTGCTCAAAACTACCATGCAGTGGCCAACTAAGGACACCATCCTTCTTACAATAGCGGACCCATATCTCATTATAATTTATAGGACCCACGCCATACTTACAATATAAATCATATAGGGGAGTCCCAATCGGAGGAACCAGACAAGAGTCCTCCAATCGCGAGTCACTGTTGCAACTAAAACAAGACAACATTTTCCGACTTACCATTTTCAGTCCGGAACACAAAACAAACAAAACACGGAACAAATATGTGCACTCGAACCAAGAACTTAGGCCTACCAAAACGAACTGATGTATCGATACCCAAAACTAAACCAAATAGATTATCGTAACTAGAACAACCAATGATAATCTAACAAAACCAAACCAAACCAAGAACCGATCAAGGATTTTTAACAATCCTCACAAAGTAACCAGCTAGCTATCACTAAATACTTAACTGAGGCACTGAAGACGTCACCAAGGAGAAACCCGTCACGTTTCGCCGTACTAAGGACTGCACCACTTCGGGTCCAAGACAGGGCGACGGTCAAGGCAACGGCCCACTGCAGCCGTCCTGAACGGGAAACCCTCGTGGAAGAGAACTTTGGGCCACTTTTGCGATATGCCGGGATCGATGAAGTGGGGCGCCTCCCTCAGGAATCTTCACACGAAGCTTCTCGAACTCTTCAGGCTTTTGGACCGGTACCGAATGACGTCGCCCCACGTTGGGCGCCAATTGGAGTTCTGGACTTTTTGGTTCCGTCCAGAGGTGTCAGGGTACAACACCCAAAGACCCCGGAGTTCCACCTGCCTTGGTGCACAAATGAACAGAAACACGGGCTTCTCGATGGTGGCGTCAAAGACCAAAGGTTTATTACTGCAGGGACACAGAAGTCACAGAATCTACGCACGGGCAGAAACTAGGAGCCTGTTCGATTTGTACAAAGTGGGTTGCTCCTTATATACTAAAAATTGTGCTCTAGGCAAATATTTCACATGTCGGTACATTCCCAAACCTTTGTGTCTCTAAACAATAAATATTTGACGTTACACAGGAACCGTCGATAAAATCTGATACCAAACATCTACGAAGAGGGGTTCCCACTAGTTCATCACAATCCCCTGTCAATATTGCATTCAGGACCCGGACCGCCTCATCGTAAAGTTCGTTACCTCCCCCTAATAAAGATTCAGAAAGAAAGAAACAGAGCCAGGTGTGGAAGATAGAAAAGTGGGATAAGGGATGTTTGTAGGTCGTAAATGGGCAAGGCTACCGGCTTCGGCCGCCTAATCATGATCAGGTACAATGGACACGAAGACCAGTTTGGCAAGACTGGCCTTGGGCAGAGGAGGCAGCCTTTGAGTCATGCAGCTACAGCGTGATCTGGTTTAAGGTGCACGTGTCATGTAAGAGGTGAATCTCCGGCTAAGGCTACGTGTCCTTAATCAAAGTGGAGTAAATGAAATGATCAGAGGCTATTGCATATGTGAGGGCAAGGAAACACAAAATGGCGGCCATGATCTAAGATGGATGCCGTGGGTATATCAGAAATATGTCAATGGAAGGAGTGCTCTTGCTCGTAGCGTAGCGAAAACACTAGGATATACTAAATGGATCTTTTGCGGTTCACTGATACCAATACTATGTATTTCCGACAAACTTGAAAACACGGGTTCAAGTCGTCACGGAACCGTCACGGAACCTCAGGTTGCACTTTGAAGAAAATAGCTAACCCCTAACATCCTAATCCCAATCAGTGCCCGTTGTTGATTGCACTTTGAAGAAACAGCTAACCCTAAACATCCTAATCCCAATCCGTGCCCGTTGTTGATCGCACTTTGAAGAAACAGCTAACCCTAAACATCCTAATCCCAATCAGTGGCCGTTGTTGATTGCACTTTGAAGAAACAGCTAACCCTAAACACCCTAATCCCAATCAGTGCCCGTTGTTGATTGCACTTTGAAGAAACAGCTAACCCTAAACACCCTAATCCCAATCAGTGCCCGTTGTTGATTGCACTTTGAAGAAACAGCTAACTCTAAACACCCTAATCCCTATCAGTGCCCGTTGTGGATTGCACTTTAAAGAAACAGCTAACCCTAAACATCCTAATCCCAATCAGTGCCCGTTGTTGATTGCACTTTGAAGAAACAGCTAACCCTAAACACCCTAATCTTAATCAGTGCCCGTTGTTGATTGCACGTTGAAGAAACAGCTAACCCTAAACATCCTAATCCCAATCAGTGCCCGTTGTTGATTGCACTTTGAAGAAACAGCTAACCCTAAACATCCTAATCCTAATAAGTGCCCGTTGTTGATTGCACTTTGAAGAAACAGCTAACCCTAAACATACTACTCCCAATCAGTGCCCGTTGTTAATTGCACTTTAAAGAAACAGCTAGCCCTAAACATCCTAATCCCAATCAGAGCCCGTTGTTGATTGCACTTTGAAGAAACCGCTAACCCTAAACACCCTAATCCCAATCAGTGCCCGTTTTTGATTGCACGTTGAAAAAACAGCTAACCCTAAACATCCCAATCAGTGCCCGTTATTGATTGCACTTTGAAGAAACAGCTAACCCTAAACACCCTAATCCCAATCAGTGCCCGTTGTTGATTGCACTTTGAAGAAACAGCTAACCCTTAACACCCTAATCTCAATCAGTGCCCGTTGTTGATTAACTTTGAAGAAACAGTTTACCCTAAACATCCTAATCCCAATCAGTGCCCGTTGTTGATTGCACTTTGAAGAAACAGCTAACCCTAAACATCCTAATCCCAATCAGTGGCCGTTGTTGATTGCACTTTGAAGAAACAGCTAACCCTAAACATCCTAATCCCAATTAGTAACCATTGTGGGTTACACTTTGAAGAAAATAACTAACCCTAAACATCCTAATCCCAATCACTGCCCGTTGTTGATTGCACATTGAAGAAACAGCTAACCCTAAACATCCTAATCCCAATCAGTGCCCGTTGTTTTTTTAAAATTTTTTTTGGGTAAACCTTTATTGGTACTTTAGTCAGTTACAATCAAACGCATTTCAGACCACTATGGTTAGCCATCAAGACATAAGCCATTAAAACAAATGATTAGTCCATTGCAGTCCAAGGTTCCGCTCCTCAAATACTCGGTTGTAACACAGGAGAGCATTATTACCATAAGGTAACAGGATTAAAGAAGGTTTCTTTTTAGTTTAAAATAGAAAAAACAGGATCTGTAGCATTACACTTAAGACATAACAAATCAAGGGATATTCAATAGGCAAGATATTCACAGTCGGGAATACTGTAGGTAAGGAGTTTGCGTTCCAAATACATAAACAGGATATCAATAAGCAGTGCGGTTCTCCCACCAAAACAGTTCCGGACCGTAGTAAGCAGAGCATTTAAAAATCCACCCTCATTGTCTGAAATAAGAAGAACATGCGGAGAATTATCTCCACGCAGATCCCAAGAAAGAGAGAGAGAGGAGAAGAGGAAAGACAAGCCAAGAGCAACAAAAATAAAGAAGGCCATAGAAACGAAAAAGAAAGGAAGAAAAACAACACCCCTCCCCCATCCCCCCACCCTGCACCCCTGCATATGGCTACGGCCTACCCCCCTAGCAGCGTGCCTGTCGCCCGGTATATGAACCCGAAATATAGAAGAGAGAATAAGAGAAAGAGAGAAAGACTATAACAAACTCAAAGGTAAGAAAGAAAGAGGAGAAAGGAAAGAAGTTAACCAATACCCCACAATAGGAGAAGAAATTATGTGGGGGGTTCCCGTTGCGGGTTCCTCGACTCCTCCCCCCACCGCCACACAGTGCTTCAACTATTACCGAAAAAGAGCCATAAAATCGGGAGCACCCACATAAACGGGGATAGTAGTAGTCGCTCAGTATTCCCCAACCACACGGCGAAGATGTAAATCTCCCCATACAGCAACAATGGCGCCCAGAGCGCCCTCGACTCCCACAGACCCACCAGACTTGATTCAAAAATTACACCGTTCATGTAATACAAGGTCGGGCTAGAGAAGTTTTAGCTGGAGCACGCAAGCCAGTCCGGGAGAAACCAGAGTCAGTGCGATGTCCCACGGCGCGGTTCACTCAGCTGCCGTCCATCTTCACACACAGAGCCAATTATTCTTTCGCCTATACCAACAAAACGACCAGGGAGTCACTTAAAAGACCACAGTCGCATCTCAGCCACCGTGGAGTCATCTCCACCCCCAGCCGAGGCTCCTTCACGGGGAATTGTTGCATGTGCCTCACAAAAAGGGACTTACAGAGCTGGTGCGGCTTCAAGTTGGTCATCCGGTCCAAAAGCCACCGGGAACATCCTCACGCCACGTACAGAATAAGACCCTTCGGCACACACGGGGTATGCAGTCACTACCCCCTGGTCGTTAATCCACACGGCCGTCGCCATGGCCAGTTACTACCCATCGAGGCGCCACATCCATAAGGATTGCCACATAGGCGCAGCTCATACAAGCTTCGAAGTCGTCGGCCCCCGCCAGATAGAAGAGCGTAGTTCATCGGAGCTCCCACAGTAGTGCACCGCACAAATGCCGTCCTCACTCCCCACTGAAAGGCATGTGTGCGCCCCCTTAACCCAAGAAATATCTTAGCAGCGTTTTTCCTCCATCGGCTTCGGTGCACTGGAGCGTGGGTTACGGACTAGTGCAATCAGACCAAACACTGCACCGCCAAAGAAACAAAGAGCAATTTCCACTGTCCCATCTCCGATGAGGTGCATTTGGGGGGGGGGCGGACGGCATAGAGGGACTGTCGATCCCATGGGTAGCAGGCTCCAGTGTTCACGCGCTGGGAATAAGCTGTCGGGGGACAGGCTGACCTCCATGACGGGCGGCCGGCGTCTTCCGGGTCCGTGTGGCCGATGTTATTCAACTGGCGGCCGGATTCAGTGCAGCGTGAGCTCCCGGCTGCTGGCGTCGGGCAGGCCGCACCGTGCAAAGGACCACATCTCCGTCGCCGGAGCTCAGAATTTCCCCAAAGTCAGATGCCCCGTCTCAGTGCCCCCTCCGACGCACAAGAGCTCCGGGTATGTGCGGGACAAACGGCCAGTTCGGGCGGTGAGGGAATAAGGCCGGCGGAGCTGGGACCCCGAGCGGCCATCTTGGTCGCCGGTCCGGCTCCGCCCCAGTGCCCGTTGTTGATTGCACTTAGAAGAAACAGCTAACCCTAAACATCCTATTCCCAATCAGTGCCTGTTGTTGATTGCACTTTGAAGAAACAGCTAACCCTAAACACCCTAATCCTTATCAGTGCCCGTTGCGGATTGCATTTTGAAGAAACAGCTAACCCTAAACATCCTAATCCCAATCAGTGGCCGTTGTTGATTACACTTTGAAGAAACAGCTAAACCTAAATATCCTAATCCCAATAGGTGCCCGTTGTTGATTGCACTTTGAAGAAACAGCTAACCCTAAACACCCTAATCCTAATCAGTGCCCGTTGTTGATTGCACTTTAAAGAAACAGCTAACCCTAAACACCCTAATCCCAATCAGTGCCCGTTGTTGATTGCACTTTAAAGAAACAGCTAACCCTAAACACCCTAATCCTTATCAGTGCCCGTTGCGGATTGCATTTTGAAGAAACAGCTAACCCTAAACATCCTAATCCCAATCAGTGCCCGTTGTTGATTGCACTTTGAAGAAACAGCTAACCCTAAACATCCTAATCCCAATCAGTGGCCGTTGTTGATTGCACTTTGAAGAAACAGCTAAACCTAAACACCCTAATCCCAATCAGTGCCTGTTGATGCACGTTGAAGAAGCAGCTAACCCTAAACATCCTAATCCCAATCAGTGCCCGTTGTTGGTTGCACTTTGAAGAAACAGCTAACCCTCAACATCCTAATCCCAATTAGTAACCATTGTGGGTTGCACTTTGAAGAAAATAGCTAACCCCTAACATCCTAATCCCAATTAGTGCCCGTTGTTGATTGCACTTTGAAGAAACAGCTAACCCTAATCCCAATCAGTGCCCGTTGTTGATTGCACTTTGAAGAAACAGCTAACCCTAAACATCTTAATCCCAATCAGTGCCCGTTGTTAATTGCACTTTGAAGAAACAGCTAACCCTAAACATCCTAATCCCAATCCGTGCCCGTTGTTGATTGCACTTTGAAGAAACAGCTAACCCTAAACACCCTAATCCCAATCAGTGCCCGGTTTTTATTGCACGTTGAAGAAACAGCTAACCCTAAACATCCTAATCCCAATCAGTGCCCGTTGTTGATTGCACTTTGAAGAAACAGCTAACCCTAAACATACTAATCCCAATCAGTGCCCGTTGTTGATTGCACTTTGAATAAACAGCTAACCCTAAACATCCTAATCCCAATTAGTAACCATTGTGGGTTGCACTTTGAAGAAAATAGCTAACCCCTAACATCCTAATCCCAATCCGTGCCCGTTTTTGATTGCACTTTGAAGAAACAGCTAACCCTAAACACCCTAATCCCAATCAGTGCCCGTTTTTGATTGCACGTTGAAGAAACAGCTAACCCTAAACACCCTAATCCCAATCAGTGCCCGTTGTTGATTGCACTTTGAAGAAACAGCTAACCCTAAACTTCCTAATCCCAATTAGTAACCATTGTGAGTGGCACTTTGAAGAAAATAACTAACCCTAAACATCCTAATCCCAATCACTGCCCGTTGTTGATTGCACTTTGAAGAAACAGCTAACCCTAAACTTCCTAATCCCAATTAGTGCCCGTTGTTGATTGCACTTTGAAGAAACAGCTAACCCTAAACATCCTATTCCCAATCAGTGCCTGTTAGTTGATTGCACTTTGAAGAAACAGCTAACACTAAACATACTAATCCCAATCAGTGCCCGTTGTTGGTTGCACTTTGAAGAAACAGCTAACCCTAAACATCCTAATCCCAATTAGTAACCATTGTGGGTTGCACTTTGAAGAAAATAGCTAACCCCTAACATCCTAATCCCAATCAGTGCCCGTTGTTGATTGCACTTTGAAGAAACAGCTAACCCTAAACATCCTAATCCCAATCCGTGCCCGTTGTTGATCGCACTTTGAAGAAACAGCTAACCCTAAACATCCTAATCCCAATCAGTGGCCGTTGTTGATTGTACTTTGAAGAAACAGCTAACCCTAAACATCCTAATCCCAATTAGTAACCATTGTGGGTTGCACTTTGAAGAAAATAGCTAACCCCTAACATCCTAATCCTAATCAGTGCCCGTTGTTGATTGTACTTTGAAGAAACAGCTAACCCTAAACACCCTAATCCCAATCAGTGCCCGTTGTTGATTGCACTTTGAAGAAACAGCTAACCCTTAACATACTAATCCCAATCAGTGCCCGTTGAGGTTCCGTGACGATTTGAACCCGTGTTTTCAAGTTTGTCGGAAATACATAATATTAGTATCAGCGAACCGCAAATGATCCATTTAGCATATCCTGGTGTTTTCGCTACGATACGAGCAAGAGCACTCCTGTTATGAACACATTTCTGATCTACCCACGGCATCCATCTTAGATCATGTCCGCCATTTTGTGTTTCTTGCCCTCACATACGCAATAACCTCTGATCACTTCATTTCGATTAAGGACACGTAGCCTTAGCCGGAGATTCACCTCTTTCATGACACGTGCACCTTAAACCAGATCACGCTGTAGTTGCATGACTCGACAAAGGCTGCCTCCTCTGCCCGAGGCCAGCCCACCTGAACTGGTTCTCGTGTCCATTGTCCCGATCATGATTAGGCGGCCGAAGCCGGTAACCTTGCCCATTTACAACCCACAAACATCTCTTATCCCGCTTTTCTATCTCCTGCACCTGGCTCTGCTCCTTTCCTTCTGGGCCTTTATTAGGGGGAGGTAACGAACTTTACGATGAGGCGGTCCGGCTCTTGAATGCAATATTGACAAGGGATTGTGATGGACTAGTGGGAACCCCTCTTCGTGATGTTTGGCATCAGATATTATCGACAGTTCCTGTGTAATGCCAAATATTTATTGTTTAAGATACAAAGGTTTAGGAATGTACTGACATGTGAAATATTTGCCTGAAGCACAATTTTTAGTATATAAGGAGCAACCCTCAATGTCCAAATCGAACAGGCTCCTGGTTACTGCCCATGCGTAGTTTCTGTGACTTCTGTGTCCCTGCAGTAATAAACCTTTGGTCTTTGACGCCACCATCGAGAAGCCCGTGTTTCTGTTCATTTGCGCACCAAGGCAGGTGGAACTCCGGGGTCTTTGGGTGTTGTTCCCTGACACCTCTGGACGGAACCAAAAAGTCCAGAACTCCACGGTTGTTGATATCACTTTGAAGAAACAGCTAACCCTTAACACCCTAATCCCAATCAGTGCCCATTGGTAATTGCACTTTGAAGAAACAGCTAACCCTAAACACCCTAATCCTATTCAGTGCCCGTTGTTGATTGCACGTTGAAGAAACAGCTAACCCTAAACACCCTAATCCCAATCAGTGCCCGTTGTTGATTGCACTTTGAAGAAACAGCTAACCCTTAACATCCTAATCCCAATGAGTGCCCGTTGTTGATTGCACTTTGAAGAAAAAGCTAACCCTAAACATCCTAATCCCAATCAGTGGCCGTTGTTGATTGCACTTTGAAGAAACAGCTAACCGTAAACATCCTAATCCCAATCAGTGCCCGTTGTTGATTGCACTTTGAAGAAACAGCTAACCCTAAACACCCTAATCCCAATCAGTGCCCGTTGTTGATTGCACTTTGAAGAAACAGCTAACCCTAAACATACTAATCCCAATCATTGCCCGTTGTTGATTGCACTTTGAAGAAACAGCTAACCCTAAACATCCTAATCCCAATTAGTGCCCGTTGTTGATTGCACTTTGAAGAAACAGCTAACCTAAACATCCTAATCCCAATTAGTGCCCGTTGTTGATTGCACTTTGAAGAAACAGCTAACCCTAAACATCCTATTCCCAATCAGTGCCTGTTAGTTGATTGCACTTTGAAGAAACAGCTAACCCTAAACATACTAATCCCAATCAGTGCCCGTTGTTGGTTGCACTTTGAAGAAACAGCTAACCCTAAACATCCTAATCCCAATTAGTAACCATTGTGGGTTGCACTTTGAAGAAAATAGCTAACCCCTAACATCCTAATCCCAATCAGTGCCCGTTGTTGATTGTACTTTGAAGAAACAGCTAACCCTAAACACCCTAATCCCAATCAGTGCCCGTTGTTGATTGCACTTTGAAGAAACAGCTAACCCTTAACATACTAATCCCAATCAGTGCCCGTTGTTGATATCACTTTGAAGAAACAGCTAACCCTTAACATCCTAATCCCAATCAGTGCCCATTGGTAATTGCACTTTGAAGAAACAGCTAACCCTAAACACCCTAATCCTATTCAGTGCCCGTTGTTGATTGCACGTTGAAGAAACAGCTAACCCTAAACACCCTAATCCCAATCAGTGCCCGTTGTTGATTGCACTTTGAAGAAACAGCTAACCCTTAACATCCTAATCCCAATGAGTGCCCGTTGTTGATTGCACTTTGAAGAAAAAGCTAACCCTAAACATTCTAATCCCAATCAGTGGCCGTTGTTGATTGCACTTTGAAGAAACAGCTAACCGTAAACATCCTAATCCCAATCAGTGCCCGTTGTTGATTGCACTTTGAAGAAACAGCTAACCCTAAACACCCTAATCCCAATCAGTGCCCGTTGTTGATTGCACTTTGAAGAAACAGCTAACCCTAAACACCCTAATCCCAATCAGTGCCCGTTGTTGATTGCACTTTGAAGAAACAGCTAACCCTAAACATACTAATCCCAATCATTGCCCGTTGTTGATTGCACTTTGAAGAAACAGCTAACCCTAAACATCCTAATCCCAATTAGTGCCCGTTGTTGATTGCACTTTGAACAAACAGCTAACCTAAACATCCTAATCCCAATTAGTGCCCGTTGTTGATTGCACTTTGAAGAAACAGCTAACCCTAAACATCCTATTCCCAATCAGTGCCTGTTAGTTGATTGCACTTTGAAGAAACAGCTAACCCTAAACATACTAATCCCAATCAGTGCCCGTTGTTGGTTGCACTTTGAAGAAACAGCTAACCCTAAACATCCTAATCCCAATTAGTAACCATTGTGGGTTGCACTTTGAAGAAAATAGCTAACCCCTAACATCCTAATCCCAATCAGTGCCCGTTGTTGATTGCACTTTGAAGAAACAGCTAACCCTAAACATCCTAATCCCAATCCGTGCCCGTTGTTGATCGCACTTTGAAGAAACAGCTAACCCTTAACATACTAATCCCAATCAGTGCCCGTTGTTGATATCACTTTGAAGAAACAGCTAACCCTTAACACCCTAATCCCAATCAGTGCCCATTGGTAATTGCACTTTGAAGAAACAGCTAACCCTAAACACCCTAATCCTATTCAGTGCCCGTTGTTGATTGCACGTTGAAGAAACAGCTAACCCTAAACACCCTAATCCCAATCAGTGCCCGTTGTTGATTGCACTTTGAAGAAACAGCTAACCCTTAACATCCTAATCCCAATGAGTGCCCGTTGTTGATTGCACTTTGAAGAAACAGCTAACCCTAAACATCCTAATCCCAATCAGTGGCCCTTGTTGATTGCACTTTGAAGAAACAGCTAACCCTAAACATCCTAATCTCAATCAGTGCCCGTTGTTGATTGCACTTTGAAGAAACAGCTAACCCTAAAAACCCTAATCCCAATCAGTGCCCGTTGTTGATTGCACTTTGAAGAAACAGCTAACCCTAAACACCCTAATCCCAATCAGTGCCCGTTGTTGATTGCACTTTGAAGAAACAGCTAACCCTAAACATACTAATCCCAATCATTGCCCGTTGTTGATTGCACTTTGAAGAAACAGCTAACCCTAAACATCCTAATCCCAATTAGTGCCCGTTGTTGATTGCACTTTGAAGAAACAGCTAACCCTAAACATCCTATTCCCAATCAGTGCCTGTTAGTTGATTGCACTTTGAAGAAACAGCTAACCCTAAACATACTAATCCCAATCAGTCCCCTTTGTTGATTGCACTTTGAAGAAACAGCTAACCCTAAACATACTAATCCCAATCATTGCCCGTTGTTGATTGCACTTTGAAGAAACAGCTAACCCTAAACATCCTAATCCCAATCAGTGCCCCTTGTTGATTGCACTTTGAAGAAACAGCTAACCCTAAACATCCTAATGCCAATCCGTGCCCGTTGTTGATCGCACTTTGAAGAAACAGCTAACCCTAAACATCCTAATCCCAATCAGTGGCCGTTGTTGATTGCACTTTGAAGAAACAGCTAACCCTAAACATCCTAATCCCAATTAGTAACCATTGTGGGTTGCACTTTGAAGAAAATAGCTAACCCCTAACATCCTAATCCTAATCAGTGCCCGTTGTTGATTGTACTTTGAAGAAACAGCTAACCCTAAACACCCTAATCCCAATCAGTGCCCGTTGTTGATTGCACTTTGAAGAAACAGCTAACCCTTAACATACTAATCCCAATCAGTGCCCGTTGTTGATATCACTTTGAAGAAACAGCTAACCCTTAACACCCTAATCCCAATCAGTGCCCATTGGTATTTGCACTTTGAAGAAACAGCTAACCCTAAACACCCTAATCCTATTCCGTGCCCGTTATTGATTGCACGTTGAAGAAACAGCTAACCCTAAACACCCTAATCCCAATCAGTGCCCGTTGTTGATTGCACTTTGAAGAAACAGCTAACCCTTAACATCCTAATCCCAATGAGTGCCCGTTGTTGATTGCACTTTGAAGAAACAGCTAACCCTAAACATCCTAATTCCAATCAGTGGCCGTTGTTGATTGCACTTTGAAGAAACAGCTAACCCTAAACATCCTAATCCCAATCAGTGCCTGTTGTTGATTGCACTTTAAAGAAACAGCTAACCCTAAACACCCTAATCCCAATCAGTGCCCGTTGTTGATTGCACTTTGAAGAAACAGCTAACCCTAAACACCCTAATCCCAATCAGTGCCCGTTGTTGATTGCACTTTGAAGAAACAGCTAACCCTAAACATACTAATCCCAATCATTGCCCGTTGTTGATTGCACTTTGAAGAAACAGCTAACCCTAAACATCCTAATCCCAATTAGTAACCATTGTGGGTTGCACTTTGAAGAAACTAGCTAACCCTAAACATCCTAATCCCAATCAGTGCCCGTTGTTGATTGCACTTTGAAGAAACAGCTAACCCTAAACATCCTAATCCCAATTAGTAACCATTGTGGGTTGCACTTTGAAGAAACTAGCTAACCCTAAACATCCTAATCCCAATCAGTGCCGTTGTTGATTGCACTTTGAAGAAACAGCTAACCCTAAACATCCTAATCCCAATTAGTAACCATTGTGGGTTGCACTTTGAAGAAAATAGCTAACCCCTAACATCCTAATCCCAATCAGTGCCCGTTGTTGATTGCACTTTGAAGAAACAGCTAACCCTAAACATCCTAATCCCAATCCGTGCCCGTTGTTGATCGCACTTTGAAGAAACAGCTAACCCTAAACATCCTAATCCCAATCAGTGGCCGTTGTTGATTGTACTTTGAAGAAACAGCTAACCCTAAACATCCTAATCCCAATTAGTAACCATTGTGGGTTGCACTTTGAAGAAAATAGCTAACCCCTAACATCCTAATCCTAATCAGTGCCCGTTGTTGATTGTACTTTGAAGAAACAGCTAACCCTAAACACCCTAATCCCAATCAGTGCCCGTTGTTGATTGCACTTTGAAGAAACAGCTAACCCTTAACATACTAATCCCAATCAGTGCCCGTTGAGGTTCCGTGACGATTTGAACCCGTGTTTTCAAGTTTGTCGGAAATACATAATATTAGTATCAGCGAACCGCAAATGATCCATTTAGCATATCCTGGTGTTTTCGCTACGATACGAGCAAGAGCACTCCTGTTATGAACACATTTCTGATCTACCCACGGCATCCATCTTAGATCATGTCCGCCATTTTGTGTTTCTTGCCCTCACATACGCAATAACCTCTGATCACTTCATTTCGATTAAGGACACGTAGCCTTAGCCGGAGATTCACCTCTTTCATGACACGTGCACCTTAAACCAGATCACGCTGTAGTTGCATGACTCGACAAAGGCTGCCTCCTCTGCCCGAGGCCAGCCCACCTGAACTGGTTCTCGTGTCCATTGTCCCGATCATGATTAGGCGGCCGAAGCCGGTAACCTTGCCCATTTACAACCCACAAACATCTCTTATCCCGCTTTTCTATCTCCTGCACCTGGCTCTGCTCCTTTCCTTCTGGGCCTTTATTAGGGGGAGGTAACGAACTTTACGATGAGGCGGTCCGGCTCTTGAATGCAATATTGACAAGGGATTGTGATGGACTAGTGGGAACCCCTCTTCGTGATGTTTGGCATCAGATATTATCGACAGTTCCTGTGTAATGCCAAATATTTATTGTTTAAGATACAAAGGTTTAGGAATGTACTGACATGTGAAATATTTGCCTGAAGCACAATTTTTAGTATATAAGGAGCAACCCTCAATGTCCAAATCGAACAGGCTCCTGGTTACTGCCCATGCGTAGTTTCTGTGACTTCTGTGTCCCTGCAGTAATAAACCTTTGGTCTTTGACGCCACCATCGAGAAGCCCGTGTTTCTGTTCATTTGCGCACCAAGGCAGGTGGAACTCCGGGGTCTTTGGGTGTTGTTCCCTGACACCTCTGGACGGAACCAAAAAGTCCAGAACTCCACGGTTGTTGATATCACTTTGAAGAAACAGCTAACCCTTAACACCCTAATCCCAATCAGTGCCCATTGGTAATTGCACTTTGAAGAAACAGCTAACCCTAAACACCCTAATCCTATTCAGTGCCCGTTGTTGATTGCACGTTGAAGAAACAGCTAACCCTAAACACCCTAATCCCAATCAGTGCCCGTTGTTGATTGCACTTTGAAGAAACAGCTAACCCTTAACATCCTAATCCCAATGAGTGCCCGTTGTTGATTGCACTTTGAAGAAAAAGCTAACCCTAAACATCCTAATCCCAATCAGTGGCCGTTGTTGATTGCACTTTGAAGAAACAGCTAACCGTAAACATCCTAATCCCAATCAGTGCCCGTTGTTGATTGCACTTTGAAGAAACAGCTAACCCTAAACACCCTAATCCCAATCAGTGCCCGTTGTTGATTGCACTTTGAAGAAACAGCTAACCCTAAACATACTAATCCCAATCATTGCCCGTTGTTGATTGCACTTTGAAGAAACAGCTAACCCTAAACATCCTAATCCCAATTAGTGCCCGTTGTTGATTGCACTTTGAAGAAACAGCTAACCTAAACATCCTAATCCCAATTAGTGCCCGTTGTTGATTGCACTTTGAAGAAACAGCTAACCCTAAACATCCTATTCCCAATCAGTGCCTGTTAGTTGATTGCACTTTGAAGAAACAGCTAACCCTAAACATACTAATCCCAATCAGTGCCCGTTGTTGGTTGCACTTTGAAGAAACAGCTAACCCTAAACATCCTAATCCCAATTAGTAACCATTGTGGGTTGCACTTTGAAGAAAATAGCTAACCCCTAACATCCTAATCCCAATCAGTGCCCGTTGTTGATTGTACTTTGAAGAAACAGCTAACCCTAAACACCCTAATCCCAATCAGTGCCCGTTGTTGATTGCACTTTGAAGAAACAGCTAACCCTTAACATACTAATCCCAATCAGTGCCCGTTGTTGATATCACTTTGAAGAAACAGCTAACCCTTAACATCCTAATCCCAATCAGTGCCCATTGGTAATTGCACTTTGAAGAAACAGCTAACCCTAAACACCCTAATCCTATTCAGTGCCCGTTGTTGATTGCACGTTGAAGAAACAGCTAACCCTAAACACCCTAATCCCAATCAGTGCCCGTTGTTGATTGCACTTTGAAGAAACAGCTAACCCTTAACATCCTAATCCCAATGAGTGCCCGTTGTTGATTGCACTTTGAAGAAAAAGCTAACCCTAAACATTCTAATCCCAATCAGTGGCCGTTGTTGATTGCACTTTGAAGAAACAGCTAACCGTAAACATCCTAATCCCAATCAGTGCCCGTTGTTGATTGCACTTTGAAGAAACAGCTAACCCTAAACACCCTAATCCCAATCAGTGCCCGTTGTTGATTGCACTTTGAAGAAACAGCTAACCCTAAACACCCTAATCCCAATCAGTGCCCGTTGTTGATTGCACTTTGAAGAAACAGCTAACCCTAAACATACTAATCCCAATCATTGCCCGTTGTTGATTGCACTTTGAAGAAACAGCTAACCCTAAACATCCTAATCCCAATTAGTGCCCGTTGTTGATTGCACTTTGAACAAACAGCTAACCTAAACATCCTAATCCCAATTAGTGCCCGTTGTTGATTGCACTTTGAAGAAACAGCTAACCCTAAACATCCTATTCCCAATCAGTGCCTGTTAGTTGATTGCACTTTGAAGAAACAGCTAACCCTAAACATACTAATCCCAATCAGTGCCCGTTGTTGGTTGCACTTTGAAGAAACAGCTAACCCTAAACATCCTAATCCCAATTAGTAACCATTGTGGGTTGCACTTTGAAGAAAATAGCTAACCCCTAACATCCTAATCCCAATCAGTGCCCGTTGTTGATTGCACTTTGAAGAAACAGCTAACCCTAAACATCCTAATCCCAATCCGTGCCCGTTGTTGATCGCACTTTGAAGAAACAGCTAACCCTTAACATACTAATCCCAATCAGTGCCCGTTGTTGATATCACTTTGAAGAAACAGCTAACCCTTAACACCCTAATCCCAATCAGTGCCCATTGGTAATTGCACTTTGAAGAAACAGCTAACCCTAAACACCCTAATCCTATTCAGTGCCCGTTGTTGATTGCACGTTGAAGAAACAGCTAACCCTAAACACCCTAATCCCAATCAGTGCCCGTTGTTGATTGCACTTTGAAGAAACAGCTAACCCTTAACATCCTAATCCCAATGAGTGCCCGTTGTTGATTGCACTTTGAAGAAACAGCTAACCCTAAACATCCTAATCCCAATCAGTGGCCCTTGTTGATTGCACTTTGAAGAAACAGCTAACCCTAAACATCCTAATCTCAATCAGTGCCCGTTGTTGATTGCACTTTGAAGAAACAGCTAACCCTAAAAACCCTAATCCCAATCAGTGCCCGTTGTTGATTGCACTTTGAAGAAACAGCTAACCCTAAACACCCTAATCCCAATCAGTGCCCGTTGTTGATTGCACTTTGAAGAAACAGCTAACCCTAAACATACTAATCCCAATCATTGCCCGTTGTTGATTGCACTTTGAAGAAACAGCTAACCCTAAACATCCTAATCCCAATTAGTGCCCGTTGTTGATTGCACTTTGAAGAAACAGCTAACCCTAAACATCCTATTCCCAATCAGTGCCTGTTAGTTGATTGCACTTTGAAGAAACAGCTAACCCTAAACATACTAATCCCAATCAGTCCCCTTTGTTGATTGCACTTTGAAGAAACAGCTAACCCTAAACATACTAATCCCAATCATTGCCCGTTGTTGATTGCACTTTGAAGAAACAGCTAACCCTAAACATCCTAATCCCAATCAGTGCCCCTTGTTGATTGCACTTTGAAGAAACAGCTAACCCTAAACATCCTAATGCCAATCCGTGCCCGTTGTTGATCGCACTTTGAAGAAACAGCTAACCCTAAACATCCTAATCCCAATCAGTGGCCGTTGTTGATTGCACTTTGAAGAAACAGCTAACCCTAAACATCCTAATCCCAATTAGTAACCATTGTGGGTTGCACTTTGAAGAAAATAGCTAACCCCTAACATCCTAATCCTAATCAGTGCCCGTTGTTGATTGTACTTTGAAGAAACAGCTAACCCTAAACACCCTAATCCCAATCAGTGCCCGTTGTTGATTGCACTTTGAAGAAACAGCTAACCCTTAACATACTAATCCCAATCAGTGCCCGTTGTTGATATCACTTTGAAGAAACAGCTAACCCTTAACACCCTAATCCCAATCAGTGCCCATTGGTATTTGCACTTTGAAGAAACAGCTAACCCTAAACACCCTAATCCTATTCCGTGCCCGTTATTGATTGCACGTTGAAGAAACAGCTAACCCTAAACACCCTAATCCCAATCAGTGCCCGTTGTTGATTGCACTTTGAAGAAACAGCTAACCCTTAACACCCTAATCCCAATGAGTGCCCGTTGTTGATTGCACTTTGAAGAAACAGCTAACCCTAAACATCCTAATTCCAATCAGTGGCCGTTGTTGATTGCACTTTGAAGAAACAGCTAACCCTAAACATCCTAATCCCAATCAGTGCCTGTTGTTGATTGCACTTTAAAGAAACAGCTAACCCTAAACACCCTAATCCCAATCAGTGCCCGTTGTTGATTGCACTTTGAAGAAACAGCTAACCCTAAACACCCTAATCCCAATCAGTGCCCGTTGTTGATTGCACTTTGAAGAAACAGCTAACCCTAAACATACTAATCCCAATCATTGCCCGTTGTTGATTGCACTTTGAAGAAACAGCTAACCCTAAACATCCTAATCCCAATTAGTAACCATTGTGGGTTGCACTTTGAAGAAACTAGCTAACCCTAAACATCCTAATCCCAATCAGTGCCCGTTGTTGATTGCACTTTGAAGAAACAGCTAACCCTAAACATCCTAATCCCAATTAGTAACCATTGTGGGTTGCACTTTGAAGAAACTAGCTAACCCTAAACATCCTAATCCCAATCAGTGCCGTTGTTGATTGCACTTTGAAGAAACAGCTAACCCTAAACATCCTAATCCCAATCCGTGCCCGTTGTTGATCGCACTTTGAAGAAACAGCTAACCCTAAACATCCTAATCCCAATCAGTGGCCGTTGTTGATTGCACTTTGAAGAAACAGCTAACCCTAAACATCCTATTCCCAATCAGTGGCCGTTGTTGATTGCACTTTGAAGAAACAGCTAACCCTAAACATCCTAATCCCAATCAGTGCCTGTTGTTGATTGCACTTTGAAGAAACAGCTAACCCTAAACACCTTCATCCCAATCAGTGCCCGTTGTTGATTGCACTTTCAAGAAACAGCTAACCCTAAACATCCTAATCCCAATCAGTGCCCGTTGTTGATTGCACTTTGAAGAAACAGCTAACCCTAAATACCCTAATCCCAATCAGTGCCCGTTGTTGATTGCACTTTGAAGAAACAGCTAACCTAAACATCCTAATCCCAATCAGTGCCCGTTGCTGATTGCACTTTGAAGAAACAGCTAACCCTAAACATCCTATTCCCAATCAGTGCCTGTTAGTTGATTGCACTTTGAAGAAACAGCTAACCCTAAACATCCTAATCCCAATTAGTAACCATTGTGGGTTGCACTTTGAAGAAAATAGCAACCCCCTAACATCCTAATCCCAATCAGTGCCCGTTGTTGATTGCACTTTGAAGAAACAGCTAACCCTAAACATCCTAATCCCAATCCGTGCCCGTTGTTGATCGCACTTTGAATAAACAGCTAACCCTAAACATCCTAATCCCAATCAGAGGCCGTTGTTGATTGCACTTTGAAGAAACAGCTAACCCTAAACATCCTAATCCCAATTAGTAACCATTGTGGGTTGCACTTTGAAGAAAATAGCTAACCCCTAACATCCTAATCCTAATCAGTGCCCGTTGTTGATTGTACTTTGAAGAAACAGCTAACCCTAAACACCCTAATCCCAATCAGTGCCCGTTGTTGATTGCACTTTGAAAAAGCAGCTAACCCTCAACATACTAATCCCAATCAGTGCCCGTTGTTGATATCACTTTGAAAAAACAGCTAACCCTTAACACCCTAATCCCAATCAGTGCCCATTGGTAATTGCACTTTGAAGAAACAGCTAACCCTAAACACCCGAATCCTATTCAGTGCTCGTTGTTGATTGCACGTTGAAGAAACAGCTAACCCTAAACACCCTAATCCCAATCAGTGCCCGTTGTTGATTGCACTTTGAAGAAACAGCTAACCCTTAACATCCTAATCCCAATGAGTGCCCGTTGTTGATTGCACTTTGAAGAAACAGCTAACCCTAAACATCCTAATCCCAATCAGTGGCCGTTGTTGATTGCACTTTGAAGAAACAGCTAACCCTAAACATCCTAATCCCAATCAGTGCCCGTTGTTGATTGCACTTTGAAGAAACAGCTAACCCTAAACACCCTAATCCCAATCAGTGCCCGTTGTTGATTGCACTTTGAAGAAACAGCTAACCCTAAACACCCTAATCCCAATCAGTGCCCGTTGTTGATTGCACTTTGAAGAAACAGCTAACCCTAAACATACTAATCCCAATCATTGCCCGTTGTTGATTGCACTTTGAAGAAACAGCTAACCCTAAACATCCTAATCCCAATAAGTGCCCGTTGTTGATTGCACTTTGAAGAAACAGCTAACCCTAAACATCCTATTCCCAATCAGTGCCTCTTAGTTGATTGCACTTTGAAGAAACAGCTAACCCTAAACATACTAATCCCAATAAGTGCCCGTTGTTGGTTGCACTTTGAAGAAACAGCTAACCCTAAACATCCTAATCCCAATTAGTAACCATTTTGGGTTGCACTTTGAAGAAAATAGCTAACCCCTAACATCCTAATCCCAATCAGTGCCCGTTGTTGATTGCACTTTGAAGAAACAGCTAAACCTAAACACCCTAATCCCAATCAGTGCCTGTTGATGCACGTTGAAGAAACAGCTAACCCTAAACATCCTAATCCCAATCAGTGCCCGTTGTTGGTTGCACTTTGAAGAAACAGCTAACCCTCAACATCCTAATCCCAATTAGTAACCATTGTGGGTTGCACTTTGAAGAAAATAGCTAACCCCTAACATCCTAATCCCAATTAGTGCCCGTTGTTGATTGCACTTTGAAGAAACAGCTAACCCTAAACACCCTAATCCCAATCAGTGCCCGTTGTTGATTGCACTTTGAAGAAACAGCTAACCCTAAACATCTTAATCCCAATCAGTGCCCGTTGTTAATTGCACTTTGAAGAAACAGCTAACCCTAAACACCCTAATCCTAATCAGTGCCCGTTGTTGATTGCACTTTGAAGAAACAGCTAACCCTAAACATCCTAATCCCAATCAGTGCCCGTTGTTGATTGCACTTTGAAGAAACACCTAACCCTAAACATACTAATCCCAATCAGTGCCCGTTGTTGATTGCACTTTGAAGAAACACCTAACCCTAAACATACTAATCCCAATCAGTGCCCGTTGTTGATTGCACTTTGAATAAACAGCTAACCCTAAACATCCTAATCCCAATTAGTAACCATTGTGGGTTGCACTTTGAAGAAAATAGCTAACCCCTAACATCCTAATCCCAATCAGTGCCCGTTTTTGATTGCACTTTGAAGAAATAGCTAACCCTAAACATCCTAATTCCAATCCGTGCCCGTTGTTGATTGCACTTTGAAGAAACAGCTAACCCTAAACACCCTAATCCCAATCAGTGCCTGTTGTTGATTGCACTTTGAAGAAACAGCTAACCCTAAACACCTTAATCCCAATCAATGCCCGTTGTTGATTGCACTTTGAAGAAACAGCTAACCCTTAACATCCTAATCCCAATCAGTGCCCGTTGTTGATTGCACTTTGAAGAAACAGCTAACCCTAAACATCCTAATCCCAATCAGTGCCCGTTGTTGATTGCACTTTGAAGAAACAGCTAACCCTAAACATCCTAATCCCAATCAGTGGCCGTTGTTGATTGCACTTTGAAGAAACAGCTAACCCTAAACATCCTAATCCCAATTAGTAACCATTGTGAGTTGCACTTTGAAGAAAATAACTAACCCTAAACATCCTAATCCCAATCACTGCCCGTTGTTGATTGCACTTTAAAGAAACAGCTAACCCTAAAAATCCTAATCCCAATTAGTGCCTGTTGTTGATTGCACTTTGAAAAAACAGCTAACCTAAACATCCTAATCCCAATCAGTGCCCGTTGCTGATTGCACTTTGAAGAAACAGCTAACCCTAAACATCCTATTCCCAATCAGTGCCTGTTAGTTGATTGCACTTTGAAGAAACAGCTAACCCTAAACATACTAATCCCAATCAGTGCCCATTGTTGATTGCACTTTGAAGAAACAGCTAACCCTAAACATCCTAATCCCAATTAGTAACCATTGTGGGTTGCACTTTGAAGAAAATAGCTAACCCCTAACATCCTAATCCCAATCAGTGCCCGTTGTTGATTGCACTTTGAAGAAACAGCTAACCCATAACATCCTAATCCCAATCCGTGCCCGTTGTTGATCGCACTTTGAAGAAACAGCTAACCCTAAACATCCTAATCCCAATCAGTGGCCGTTGTTGATTGCACTTTGAAGAAACAGCTAACCCTAAACATCCTAATCCCAATTAGTAACCATTGTGGGTTGCACTTTGAAGAAAATAGCTAACCCCTAACATCCTAATCCTAATCAGTGCCCGTTGTTGATTGTACTTTGAAGAAACAGCTAACCCTAAACATCCTAATCCCAATCAGTGCCCGTTGTTGATTGCTCTTTGAAGAACAGCTAACCCTTAACATAATAATCCCAATCAGTGCCCGTTGTTGATATCAGTTTGAAGAAACAGCAAACCCTTAACACCCTAATCCCAATCAGTGCCCATTGGTAATTGCACTTTGAAGAAACAGCTAACCCTAAACACCCTAATCCTATTCAGTGCCCGTTGTTGATTGCACGTTGAAGAAACAGCTAACCCTAAACACCCTAATCCCAATCAGTGCCCGTTGTTGATTGCACTTTGAAGAAACAGCTAACCCTTAACATCCTAATCCCAATGAGTGCCCGTTGTTGATTGCACTTTGAAGAAACAGCTAACCCTAAACATCCTAATCCCAATCAGTGCCCGTTGTTGATTGCACTTTGAAGAAACAGCTAACCCTAAACACCCTAATCCCAATCAGTGCCCGTTGTTGATTGCACTTTGAAGAAACAGCTAACCCTAAACACCCTAATCCCAATCAGTGCCCGTTGTTGATTGCACTTTGAAGAAACAGCTAACCCTAAACATACTAATCCCAATCAGTGCCCGTTGTTGATTGCACTTTGAAGAAACAGCTAACCCTAAACATCCTAATCCCAATTAGTGCCCGTTGTTGATTGCACTTTGAAGAAACAGCTAACCTAAACATCCTAATCCCAATCAATGCCCGTTGCTGATTGCACTTTGAAGAAACAGCTAACCCTAAACATCCTAGTCCCAATCAGTGCCTGTTAATTGATTGCACTTTGAAGAAACAGCTAACCCTAAACATACTAATCCCAATCAGTGCCCATTGTTGGTTGCACTTTGAAGAAACAGCTAACCCTAAACATCCTAATCCCAATTAGTAACCATTGTGGGTTGCACTTTGAAGAAAATAGCTAACCCCTAACATCCTAATCCCAATCAGTGCCCGTTGTTGATTGCACTTTGAAGACACAGCTAACCCTAAACATCCTAATCCCAATCCGTGCCCGTTTTTGATCGCACTTTGAAGAAACATCTAACCCTAAACATCCTAATCCCAATCAGTGGCCGTTGTTGATTGCACTTTGAAGAAACAGTTAACCCTTAACATAATAATCCCAATCAGTGCCCGTTGTTGATATCAGTTTGAAGAAACAGCAAACCCTTAACACCCTAATCCCAATCAGTGCCCATTGGTAATTGCACTTTGAAGAATTAGCTAACCCTAAACACCCTAATCCTATTCAGTGCCCGTTGTTGATTGCACGTTGAAGAAACAGCTAACCCTGAACACCCTAATCCCAATCAGTGCCCGTTGTTGATTGCACTTTGAAGAAACAGCTAACCCTTAACATCCTAATCCCAATGAGTGCCCGTTGTTGATTGCACTTTGAAGAAACAGCTAACCCTAAACATCCTAATCCCAATCAGTGGCCGTTGTTGATTGCACTTTGAAGAAACAGCTAACCCTAAACATCCTAATCCCACTCAGTGCCCGTTGTTGATTGCACTTTGAAGAAACAGCTAACCCTAAACACCCTAATCCCAATCAGTGCCCGTTGTTGATTGCACTTTGAAGAAACAGCTAACCCTAAACACCCTATTCCCAATCAGTGCCCGTTGTTGATTGCACTTTGAAGAAACAGCTAACCCTAAACATACTAATCCCAATCATTGCCCGTTGTTGATTGCACTTTGAAGAAACAGCTAACCCTAAACATCCTAATCCCAATTAGTAACCATTGTGGGTTGCACTTTGAAGAAACTAGCTAACCCTAAACATCCTAATCCCAATCAGTGCCCGTTGTTGATTGCACTTTGAAGAAACAGCTAACCCTAAACATCCTAATCCCAATTAGTAACCATTGTGGGTTGCACTTTGAAGAAACTAGCTAACCCTAAACATCCTAATCCCAATCAGTGCCGTTGTTGATTGCACTTTGAAGAAACAGCTAACCTTAAACATCCTAATCCCAATCCGTGCCCGTTGTTGATCGCACTTTGAAGTAACAGCTAACCCTAAACATCTTCATCCCAATCAGTGCCCGTTGTTGATTGCACTTTGAAGAAACAGCTAACCCTAAACATCCTAATCCCAATCAGTGTCCGTTGTTGATTGCACTTTGAAGAAACAGCTAACCCTAAATACCCTAATCCCAATCAGTGCCCGTTGTTGATTGCACTTTGAAGAAACAGCTAACCTAAACATCCTAATCCCAATCAGTGCCCGTTGCTGATTGCACTTTGAAGAAACAGCTAACCCTAAACATCCAATTCCCAATCAGTGCCTGTTAGTTGATTGCACTTTGAAGAAACAGCTAACCCTAAACATACTAATCCCAATCAGTGCCCGTTGTTGGTTGCACTTTGAAGAAACAGCTAACCCTAAACATCCTAATCCCAATTAGTAACCATTGTGGGTTGCACTTTGAAGAAAATAGCTAACCCCTAACATCCTAATCCTAATCAGTGCCCGTTGTTGATTGTACTTTGAAGAAACAGCTAACCCTAAACACCCTAATCCCAATCAGTGCCCGTTGTTGATTGCACTTTGAAGAAACAGCTAACCCTTAACATACTAATCCCAATCAGTGCCCGTTGTTGATATCACTTTGAAGAAACAGCTAACCCTTAACACCCTAATCCCAATCAGTGCCCATTGGTAATTGCACTTTGAAGAAACAGCTAACCCTAAACACCCTAATCCTATTCAGTGCCCGTTGTTGATTGCACGTTGAAGAAACAGCTAACCCTAAACACCCTAATCCCAATCAGTGCCCGTTGTTGATTGCACTTTGAAGAAACAGCTAACCCTTAACATCCTAATCCCAATGAGTTCCCGTTGTTGATTGCACTTTGAAGAAACAGCTAACCCTAAACATCCTAATCCCAATCAGTGGCCGTTGTTGATTGCACTTTGAAGAAACAGCTAACCCTAAACATCCTAATCCCAATCAGTGCTCGTTGTTGATTGCACTTTGAAGAAAGAGCTAACCCTAAACACCCTAATCCCAATCAGTGCCCGTTGTTGATTGCACTTTGAAGAAACAGCTAACCCTAAACACCCTAATCCCAATCAGTGCCCGTTGTTGATTGCACTTTGAAGAAACAGCTAACCCTAAACATACTAATCCCAATCATTGCCCGTTGTTGATTGCACTTTGAAGAAACAGCTAACCCTAAACATCCTAATCCCAATTAGTGCCCGTTGTTGATTGCACTTTGAAGAAACAGCTAACCTAAACATCCTAATCCCAATCAGTGCCCGTTGCTGATTGCACTTTGAAGAAACAGCTAACCCTAAATACCCTAATCCCAATCAGTGCCCGTTGTTGATTGCACTTTGAAGAAACAGCTAACCTAAACATCCTAATCCCAATCAGTGCCCGTTGCTGATTGCACTTTGAAGAAACAGCTAACCCTAAACATCCAATTCCCAATCAGTGCCTGTTAGTTGATTGCACTTTGAAGAAACAGCTAACCCTAAACATACTAATCCCAATCAGTGCCCGTTGTTGGTTGCACGTGAAGAAACAGCTAACCCTAAACATCCTAATCCCAATTAGTAACCATTGTGGGTTGCACTTTGAAGAAAATAGCTAACCCCTAACATCCTAATCCTAATCAGTGCCCGTTGTTGATTGTACTTTGAAGAAACAGCTAACCCTAAACACCCTAATCCCAATCAGTGCCCGTTGTTGATTGCACTTTGAAGAAACAGCTAACCCTTAACATACTAATCCCAATCAGTGCCCGTTGTTGATATCACTTTGAAGAAACAGCTAACCCTTAACACCCTAATCCCAATCAGTGCCCATTGGTAATTGCACTTTGAAGAAACAGCTAACCCTAAACACCCTAATCCTATTCAGTGCCCGTTGTTGATTGCACGTTGAAGAAACAGCTAACCCTAAACACCCTAATCCCAATCAGTGCCCGTTGTTGATTGCACTTTGAAGAAACAGCTAACCCTTAACATCCTAATCCCAATGAGTTCCCGTTGTTGATTGCACTTTGAAGAAACAGCTAACCCTAAACATCCTAATCCCAATGAGCGCCCGTTGTTGATTGCACTTTGAAGAAACAGCTAACCCTAAACATCCTAATCCCAATCAGTGCTCGTTGTTGATTGCACTTTGAAGAAAGAGCTAACCCTAAACACCCTAATCCCAATCAGTGCCCGTTGTTGATTGCACTTTGAAGAAACAGCTAACCCTAAACACCCTAATCCCAATCAGTGCCCGTTGTTGATTGCACTTTGAAGAAACAGCTAACCCTAAACATACTAATCCCAATCATTGCCCGTTGTTGATTGCACTTTGAAGAAACAGCTAACCCTAAACATCCTAATCCCAATTAGTGCCCGTTGTTGATTGCACTTTGAAGAAACAGCTAACCTAAACATCCTAATCCCAATCAGTGCCCGTTGCTGATTGCACTTTGAAGAAACAGCTAACCCTAAACATCCTATTCCCAATCAGTGCTTGTTAGTTGATTGCACTTTGAAGAAACAGCTAACCCTAAACATACTAATCCCAATCAGTGCCCGTTGTTGGTTGCACTTTGAAGAAACAGCTAACCCTAAACATCCTAATCCCAATTAGTAACCATTGTGGGTTGCACTTTGAAGAAAATAGCTAACCCCTAACATCCTAATCCCAATCAGTGCCCGTTGTTGATTGCACTTTGAAGAAACAGCTAACCCTAAACATCCTAATCCCAATCCGTGCCCGTTGTTGATCGCACTTTGAAGAAACAGCTAACCCTAAACATCCTAATCCCAATCAGTGGCCGTTGTTGATTGCACTTTGAAGAAACAGCTAACCCTAAACATCCTAATCCCAAATAGTAACCATTGTGGGTTGCACTTTGAAGAAAATAGCTAACCCCTAACATCCTAATCCTAATCAGTGCCCGTTGTTGATTGTACTTTGAAGAAACAGCTAACCCTAAACACCCTAATCCCAATCAGTGCCCGTTGTTGATTGCACTTTGAAGAAACAGCTAACCCTTAACACCCTAATCCCAATCAGTGCCCATTGGTAATTGCACTTTGAAGAAACAGCTAACCCTAAACACCCTAATCCTATTCAGTGCCCGTTGTTGATTGCACGTTGAAGAAACAGCTAACCCTAAACACCCTAATCCAAATCAGTGCCCGTTGTTGATTGCACTTTGAAGAAACAGCAAACCCTTAACATTAATCCCAATGAGTGCCCGTTGTTGATTGCACTTTGAAGAAACAGCTAACCCTAAACATCCTAATCCCAATCAGTGGCCGTTGTTGATTGCACTTTGAAGAAACAGCTAACCCTAAACATCCTAATCCCAATCAGTGCCCGTTGTTGATTGCACTTTGAAGAAACAGCTAACCCTAAACACCCTAATCCCAATCAGTGCCCGTTCTTGATTGCACTTTGAAGAAACAGCTAACCCTAAACATACTATTCCCAATCATTGCCCGTTGTTGATTGCACTTTGAAGAAACAGCTAACCCTAAACATCCTAATCCCAATTAGTAACCATTGTGGGTTGCACTTTGAAGAAACTAGCTAACCCTAAACATCCTAATCCCAATCAGTGCCCGTTGTTGATTGCACTTTGAAGAAACAGCTAACCCTAAACATCCTAATCCCAATTAGTAACCATTGTGGGTTGCACTTTGAAGAAACTAGCTAACCCTAAACATCCTAATCCCAATCAGTGCCGTTGTTGATTGCACTTTGAAGAAACAGCTAACCCTAAACATCCTAATCCCAATCCGTGCCCGTTGTTGATCGCACTTTGAAGAAACAGCTAACCCTAAACATCCTAATCCCAATCAGTGGCCGTTGTTGATTGCACTTTGAAGAAACAGCTAACCCTAAACATCCTATTCCCAATCAGTGGCCGTCGTTGATTGCACTTTGAAGAAACAGCTAACCCTGAACATCCTAATCCCAATCAGTGCCCGTTGTTGATTGCACTTCGAAGAAACAGCTAACCCTAAACATCTTCATCCCAATCAGTGCCCGTTGTTGATTGCACTTTGAAGAAACAGCTAACCCTAAACATCCTAATCCCAATCAGTGCCCGTTGTTGATTGCACTTTGAAGAAACAGCTAACCCTAAATACCCTAATCCCAATCAGTGCCCGTTGTTGGTTGCACTTTGAAGAAACAGCTAACCCTAAACATCCTAATCCCAATCAGCGCCCGTTGTTGATTGCTCTTTGAAGAAACAGCTAACCTTAAACATCATAATCCCAATTAGTAACCATTGTTGGTTGCACTTTAAAGAAAGCAGTGAACAACCACAAAATAAACCTATAATATAATAAATACATAATGGGGTACCATATAATATGGTCCTACTCTGCCATCTCAGGGGTGCAGTTAACATTTACTAACCACTTTGCGGGAACAAATCAATGGTAATAATGGAGCATATTATCTGTTATTTATCATATGCACACATGTATTTTATTAGAAAAATTAATGAAAACACGAGACGGGTGAGACGTTTAAAGCTGTCTCAAGGTCACATAAATATGGTTAAAAAAAGCATCTGCAGGAAGCACCCACAGTTCAATACTATTTGTAGTTCATCAGGGAAAATGGAAAATATGCAAATAACCTCCTCAATTCCAGAACACTAGAAATAAAAAATAAAAATGGCACAATGAACTAATTCTGTCATTTGAAAACATATGATTCATGTTATAAAGTATGTGCCACTGTCAACGTTTTAATCCCATAATCATCAAAGTCGGATTATTTGTCACATTTACGGCAATCATAAATCCGTAATGATTTAACTGTGTATCTAATGAATATAATTGCATTCTCAATTTTTCAGATAGTTATTTGATGTTTAAGTAGCCCAAAATTATTGGAAATATTCTCAATATTTAGTTTTTGAAAGGCATGTGATTTATTACCTTAACATTAGGTAGAAAGTTTAATCTTCTTAAAAATGCTGTCTATATTGCTGAGAAATGAGATGCAGGAAATAGAGCAGATTTAAAGTGAGTCAAGGTAATGTCGCCATTTTGAGAGTGGGCGTGGATAACCGCTTCTTTAGAATGTTGCTCAACATCACTAGCCCTTGGCCATTAGTGATGCCCGTATATACGTTACAAAACCCCATATCCACTAATTTTCCAAAAGGGGCATGCCCATTTTCCCCTAACGGTCCCTGCAGATGTGCCATGAAACAACAATGTCAATATATCTCTGCTGCTGTCTATTCTAGGAAATATAGCAGGTGTTCTGATTGGTAGTGCAAAATAAAATTGACAGTGTGAGGTTCCGTGACGGTTCCGTGACGACTTGAACCCGTGTTTTCAAGTTTGTCGGAAATACATAGTATTGGTATCAGTGAACCGCAAATGATCCATTTAGTATATCCTAGTGTTTTCGCTACGCTACGAGCAAGAGCACTCCTTCCATTGACATATTTCTGATATACCCACGGCATCCATCTTAGATCATGGCCGCCATTTTGTGTTTCCTTGCCCTCACATATGCAATAGCCTCTGATCACTTCATTTCACTCCACTTTGATTAAGGACACGTAGCCCTAACCGGAGATTCACCTCTTACATGACACGTACACCTTAAACCAGATCACGCTAAAGCTGCATGACTCGACAAAGGCTGCCTCCTCTGCCCGAGGCCAGCTCACCTGAACTGGTTTTCCTGTCCATTGTACCTGATCATGATTAGGCGGCCGAAGCCGGTAGCCTTGCCCATTTACGACCTACAAACATCCCTTATCCCACTTTTCTATCTTCCACACCTGGCTCTGTTTCTTTCTTTCTGAATCTTTATTAGGGGGAGGTAACGAACTTTACGATGAGGCGGTCCGGGTCCTGAATGCAATATTGACAGGGGATTGTGATGAACTAGTGGGAACCCCTCTTCGTAGATGTTTGGTATCAGATTTTATCGACGGTTCCTGTGTAACGTCAAATATTTATTGTTTAGAGACACAAAGGTTTGGGAATGTACCGACATGTGAAATATTTGCCTAGAGCACAATTTTTAGTATATAAGGAGCAACCCACTTTGTACAAATCGAACAGTCTCCTAGATTCTGCCCGTGTGTAGATTCTGTGATTTCTGTGTCCCTGCAGTAATAAATCTTTGGTCGTTGACGCCACCTTCGAGAAGCCCGTGTTTCTGTTCATTTGCGCACCAAGGCAGGTGGAACTCCGGGGTCTTTGGGTGTTGTTCCCTGACACCTCTGGACGGAACCAAAAAGTCCAGAACTCCAATTGGCGCCCAACGTGGGGCGACGTCATTCGGTACCGGTCCAAAAGCCTGAAGAGTTCGAGAAGCTTCGTGTGAAGATTCCTGAGGGAGGCGCCCCACTTCATCGATCCCGGCATATCGCAAAAGTGGCCCTGAAGTTCTCTTCCACGAGGGTTCCCGTTCAGGACGGCTGCAGTGGGCCGTTGCCTTGACCGTCGCCCTGTCTTGGACCCGAGGTGCAGCTTTAGTACAGCGAAACGTGACGGGTTTCTCCTTGGTGACGTCTTCAGTGCCTCAGTTAAGTATTTAGTAATAGCCAGCTGGTTACTTTGTGAGGATTGTTAAAAATCCTTGATCGGTTCTTGGTTTGGTTTGGTTTCGTAAGATTATCACTAGTTGTTCTGGTTACGATAATCTATTTGGTTCAGTTTGGGTATCGATACATTAGTTTGGTTTTGGTAGGCCTAAGTTCTTGGTTCAAGTGCACATATCTGTTACGTGTTTTGTTTGTTTTGTGTTCCAGACTGAAAATGGTAAGTCGGAAAATGTTGTCTTGTTTTAGTTGCAACAGTGACTCACGATTGGAGGATTCTTGTTTGGTTCCTCCGATTGGGACTCCCCTTTATGACCTATATTGCAAATTTGGAGTGGGTCCTATATCCTATAACGAGGTGTGGGTCCGTTATTGTAAGAAAGATGGTGTCCTTAGTTGGCCACTATATGGTAGTTTTGAGCCCGAGATCCTTGATAATTTAGAAGCGAAACTGTTTAGTAAGAAAGCCCGGCCGGCAATGTTTGATTCTTTCCGTTACTGGCGAAAAGAATCTAAACAGAGAGAAATAAAAAGGTTGAAGAAAGAACAAAAAGAGCAAGAGGAGTTAACTCTAGAGCAAGCAACTAAACAACTGCAAGATAATGAGTGCGAAAAGGCTATAGACGTAGCAATTAGAGAGCATAATTTAGCGATTGACAAGTGCTACCCTGCCTTGCCATCGAAAACAACTAAGGTACTGGAGGACCCCGAAAACGATCCTCTGTTGTCTTATCTGTTACGTTCACCTCCACCGTACGCACAAGGTGCTGCGGCCCAACTTATACCGAATGTTCAATTGCCGGTTGCTGGACAACCTGGTATTCTTGTTCCTCAGAATCTAGTTCCTGTACCTCCTGTGGTTAATGTGAATGTTCCTACGGCTCCTCCTCTTCCTGGGTTGCCGACTTCTATACCTGTATCTGTCTCGCTTACACCTACTACTTCACAAACTATTTTCATCGATACTCCTACTGCTTCGCAATCTGTTCCTACCTCTACTGTGTTCTCTACGTCTGCGAGTATGTTAACTCCACTTTCTGTACGTCGAAAAATAACTGATTCTGTTGCTAATATTCTGTCTCCTTTATATAAATCCTTAATTAAGACGCCTACTTCTGATTCAGTTCAGAGACGTAGTCAGCTACCAAGTACTGAAGAACGGGGAGTTTTAGATTCCACGGCTCTCAGATGGATTACGAAAGTTAGAAGATATAATACGAGAGATGTATTAGATACATTTATGCAGTGGAAGGAACCAACGCAACGATACGTCTTTGATGAGATGTGCTCGTTGCTACGTGAGGAAATAGAGGAAGATGATGTCGAATCAGACTTGGAAGATTTAATTAAGGTGCAAAAAGAGTTTGCTGCAGGAATGATAGTGGGTGATAAAATACAGGAAGCGATGGAACTTATTTTGAGTTTTAGGAATGATCCATCTCTTCGTTCACCGAGAGATTTAGAAAAAGGTAAAATGAAGCTAAGTCGCCAATATCCTATGCGGGAGGTTCCTCCAATCTGGCGCGAAGCAATACAACGTGATGATAATGCAGGTATTGCAGCTGCTCCAGCACAGTTCCAACGAGTGTGGATACACATTCCATGGAAGCGAGCAGAAGTACTAGCAGTGAAACAGGCCTTACCAGACCCGCGTAAGAACCCGGCCGGATATTACAAGGAATTGACACAGACAGTTGAAGCTTGTATAATGAATTTGGCAGACATTGACATGCTATTTGGCAATGTAGTTCCACAACCAGTGTGGGCTAAAATTCGTAGAGAGGATCATCAAGCAGCCTTAGGTGGTGATTGGGCAGCTATCACTGCAGCAGATGGTCAGCAAACGGGTGGTGCAAAACCCGAACCCCTAATTGCTAATCTTCCAGGTAGAATAATTGATTTAATGAAGACTCTGATGCCCGCATTGCGTGTTAATTGGGATAAATTATCCGCATGCAAGCAAAAGAAAGACGAAAGTGTCTCCGACTTCTTCACGAGGTTCGAAGAGACTTTTGTAGACCATAGTGGTCAGGATATGAGTACTGAAGGAGGACAGAGACTGTTTGTCGATAAATTTGTGCATAATTTGTTACCTGAATTATGCAATAAATTAAAGGATTCAGAGAGTGCGTGGGCTGTTTCCACGACTGCGCAAATACTTGCGACTGCACAGTACTACGAAAATAGGGATAAAGAGGAAAAGGAGAAATCAGAGAAGAAAACGAAAGATTTAAAGACTAAAGTTCTTTTACAGCAGGCGTATCCGCCTCGCACGAATCAGACTAATATGCAACAGAATTCGTATCAAAGGACAGATTATAATTCAACCAGGCCTCAATATCAGTGGAATCAGTGTGCGTACTGTAAGAAAGAGGGTCACTACAAGAATGAATGTCCGATTCTAGCGCAAAATAATGCAGCAGCAGCTCAGAGAGGTCGTGGTGGTTATGCGCAGAATACTAGAGGTCGAGGGCGAGGTGCTATGCCTCCGCAAACGAATGATCGTCCCTCTAATCACTTTGATCAACGAAACGTACAGTCAGCTCAACAGAATAGATCTCAGCAATATCTTGTTGAGGATTATTGTGAAGTTGATGAGGGATTCCAGCAAAATGGGTACTAGGACAGCCATGGACAGAGAGAGGGAGTAGTATCAGTTCCAGTGGATCAGAGTGGGCCTTATGTCGCAGTAGCAACATCAGGTGTAGTCGAACCGTTTCTGTTGGATACTGGTGCCGCAAAAAGTTCTATAATGCATGCGAAACTCCCTGGCGCACCTTTGTCTGGCTCAACAAATGTTTCCGTAGGTTTTTCAGGCGCCCCTGTGTACAATCCGATATCTGGTCCTTTGTCTATTTCTGTTGGACCGTGCCAATTGAAAGCACCCTTGATTTTGACGACAGGTTGTAATGAAAATCTGCTTGGTTTAGATTTGTTAAAACGACTATATGCGACATTGTACTGCTCTCCGGAAGGAGTACAGCTTACACTGGGAAAAAACATCACCTCTCCGATGTACTTGTCAATGGACGCACTCCCGCCGGAGCTCCGTTCACTCCCTGATTCTCTTTGGGCGACTGGTCCTAATGATGTAGGTCTCCTAGAAATTCCACCGTATGTAGTGACTTTGAAAGCGAATGTGAAATTTCCAAGAATTCCCCAGTATAAAATATCGAGTGAAGGTGAGCGTGCACTTTTATTGATTGTGCAAGACTTGATTAAGAAGGGTGTAGTTGAAGAAACTAGAGGAAATGTCTGTAACAGTCCTGTATTACCGATTCTGAAGCGAACTGACCCTACAAAACCTCCAGTTTATAGGTTTGTCATAGACCTTAGAGAAGTTAATAAGATTGTAATTCCGCAGTTTCCTGTAGTGCCAGACATTACTGCCTTGTTAACATTGATTCCTGCCACAGCTACGTGGTTTTCAGTTATAGACCTCAAGAATGCATTTTTCAGCATTCCGATAGCCGAAGAGAGTAGGGATATTTTCGGCTTCTGTCTAGGAGGTCGCAGTTTCAGATTTAAACGCGCTCCACAAGGCTACTGTGAAAGTCCATCCATTTATAGTCAAGCTTTAAAAAGTCAGTTAGATTCTTTTGTCCTTCCTCCAGGCTCTGCCCTAGTACAGTACGTAGACGATCTTTTAGTGGCTGCCGATGACAAGGAAACTTGCAAAGCAGCTACAATTTCACTATTGCATCATTTGTCTAATTTGAATCATAAGGTGTCTCCTTCCAAGATGCAATACTGCTGCCAAGAGGTAACCTACCTAGGTCACCTCTTATCAAAGGAGGGAAGGAAGTTGACCCCAGAAAGAATAAAAGCAATTACGCAAATGAGTGTTCCACGCACACAGAGAGAAGTACGTGCCTTTTTTAGGTATTACCTCCTACTGTAGGCAGTGGATTCCAAATTTTTCTCTTTTAGCGAAACCATTGGTAGCTTTGACTGGGAAAAATGTTCCGAGTCCGGTGCCATGGTCTGATGAATGTCAAGAGAGCTTTACCGAATTACGAAAAGCCTTGTGTTCAGCTCCTGTATTGGGTACACCTGATTACAGTAAACCATTCACGCTCTACGTTCACGAGAGAGAAGGCTGCGCGTTGAGTGTCCTGACACAGAAGTTTGGTGATAAACAACGCCCCTGTGCGTATTTCTCATCAACATTAGATCCGGTAGCTAGAGCGTTGCCTAGTTGTTTGAGGGCTACAGCGGCAGCTGCGGCTTCCATTCGGCAATCTGCTGGTTTGGTGATGAACAACATGCTAGTGGTCATGGTTCCTCATGCAGTGGATACACTCATGAACCGAACGAAGACACAACACCTTACCAGTGCGAGATTATCTGGTTACGAACTGACACTACTAGCGAGTCATATTCAGATCAAAAGATGTAATGTATTGAATCCAGCAACACTGTTGCCGACTGATCAAGAGTCGAGTGATTCTGAGCCACATGACTGCTATTTTAAAACGGAGGAAGAGACAAAAGGACGCATTGACCTTAAAGATACTCCGTTACTCGATCCGGATGGTACGCTATATGTGGACGGGTCATGTTTTAAATTAGAGAATGGTGATGTGACTGCTGCTTATGCGGTGACAACTTTGAAGACGATTGTGGAGACTGCAAGAGTGAGTCAGAATTCTGCCCAAGCTGCAGAATTAATAGCTCTAACGAGAGCATGTGTTTTAGCTGAGGGAAAGAGAGTGAATGTGTTCACAGATAGTCAGTACGCATTTGGCGTGGCCCATAGTTTTGGCCGGTTGTGGAGAGAAAGAGGTTTCATTACGTCCCATGGGACTAAGATTCAACATGGTCAGCTAGTTAACGACTTGTTGGAATCTTTAACCTTGCCGACTGAAGTTGCGATTGTGAAGTGCAGTGCTCATAAAGCAATCACGGATGATGTTGGGCGTGGGAATGCTTTTGCTGATGAAATTGCTAAACAGACAGCTAGAGATGTGATGAGTAGAATGTATGTTGCAACGTCTGCAAGATGGATCGCTGAGTCTGGGATGTGTGAAGATACAATGGAAAGTGTGAAGGAGATTCAGAGAGAAGCGACTGAGAAAGAGAAACGTGTATGGAGAGAAAGTACGGGCAAGTTGGACTCGAATGGATGTTGGATTGATTTGACAGAACAGCAGCGTTGGATGTTGCCTGATGCACATGTGCTTGCAGTAGTGACGATGGCGCATGGAGTGGCGCATATAAGTTCTAAAGGGATATGTAAGATGTTAGCTCCGGTTTGGAAGAATGAGGGAATCAGTAAGTGTGCAGAGAGAGTGGTGAAAAATTGTATGGTGTGCTTGATGCATAATCCTGGCAAGGGAACTCCAACTCCAGCTGGTCATTTCGCTCCTCCTTCCTGCCCCTTTGAAGTGATTCAGTTAGACTTCATTCACATGGAACGCTGCAACAATTTAAAGTACGTCCTGGTGGTAGTTTGTGCTTTTTCCAGGTGGATAGAAGCATACCCATTAAAGGACAACACTGCCCTATCAACTGCCAAAATTCTTCTCAAGGAATATTTCCCTAGGTTTGGAATGCCACGGATTGTATGGTCAGATAACGGAAGTGAGTTTATAGGGAAAGTTATGCAGAGTGTGTGTGCTGGTCTAGGAGTGAAACAAAAATTTCATAGTGCGAACCATCCCCAGTCAGCTGGTCTAGTGGAGGGTTATAATGGCACCCTCAAGCTGAAGATAGCCAAAATACAAGCATCCACAGGTTTGGCTTGGCCAGACGCACTTCCTTTGGCCTTGTTATCAACGAGAGCAACAGTGCATTCTAGAATAGGGCTTTCTCCATACGAGATTGTGTTTGGCCGCCCGGCAAATATTTGGGGTGTGCCAAGGCCTAAACAATTTTGCTCCATTGAATATCCTATGTTGATAGACTACCTTTACGACTTGACTGCTAAATTGAGTCTTATTCATCAACAGGTTTTCGATGCACTACCAAAGCCTCCGGAGAGTCCAGGGCATCAACTGAAACCCGGCGACCAAGTGATGGTCAAAAACTTCGCGAGGACAAAGAATCTTCAGCCTCGCTACATCGGCCCCTTCCAGGTCCTGCTGGCAACGAGGACAGCTGTACGTGTTGCTGGCCGGAAGAACTGGATTCACGCTTCTCACGTAAAGCGTGTTCCATTGCCGCTGCCTTTCGACGACTGGGTGAAGAAGGGAATTGGTGCCTCCGAATTTGAAATCACCCCGAAATTTATCCCTTTCAGTGATGCTGATTTGATTACTGACACTTTGAAACCTGACTCTCCTCCTGAGAAAACTCTTTCAAACATTGAACATTTGTCTTCAGCATCAGAAGAAACTTTGTTACCTGCGAACTTAAACTCTGCAACAGCTGCTAGTGATACGCTATTTTCCGATCAGACAGTACCAGCGAAGAAGAGATACACCCTTAGAAGCCATAAAAAGGACTAATAAAGCAGGCAACTGCATATTGTAATTTTGATATATATATATATATATTGAACTTTTGCTTTTCAGCCAGGAAGTTTGCTATTGTTTATTGTTTTTAAATTGCCTTGCCGTCTGGGTAGCCGTAGGGTCGTGGCTGTGTGCCTAGTTTGAATTTGCAGGGGTCTGACACAAGGTCGATCTTTCTGTTGGTTTTGGGAACTCCCAGGGCTGACAGAGGCATTTTCATCTACGTACACATCATCAGTGGTCGCGAGCGGATTGTAGAAGATGGAGCTTCCTGCGCTGCAACGAGAAAATGTGATTTATGTTCGCAGAAACAGACTGTACAAAATTCTTCGTAGCAAATGCTTTTTGATGCAATGTGCCGTTACATTTTTGATTATTTTAGCAACATTGGTGGGTGGAATAGTCTTTAGTATAAATCTGATTCTTGTGCCAGTTACTACAGTACCTCCCCTTGATTCTGTTACTTCTACTGTTCCTTCTATACACTCTTTTCACTCGTTTCCTGAACATGAGCAAGCACGACGTACAGAGTTCATTAACAACACTTTTGTACAGCTCTTGCACCAACACCAACTGGTAGTTAACACTACAGACTGCTGGGTGTGTGGCTTGATACCCCACACTATGGATAAAGGTATTCCCTATCTGGTTTTGCCTTTCAGCTACAATGGATCATTTCAGGCCCTTCAAACCATCTTTGCTTATGCCCTTGAGACCTATCCTCCACGTCCACCACGTTCCACTAAATATAACTCTGCCAACAAAGCTTTAGTCCAGGGAATTATTGACATGATCAAGGATGTCAATAATACTCCATCATACCCTAGAGACGAACTACGAGTGTATTTGAGTTGGAATACTTCAGAGTATCGCCTTAGTTTGGGAGAAAGCAAGCGTAAAAGCTCAACTCCAATCTGGGTCGTACCTCACCGAGGTCAGGTCTGTTTGCAAGGTAATGGGAGAAATCCGAGAGCTCAGCTAGGGAGGAGTGAGTGCGTAGAGACTTATGTGTTTCCGGCTAACTCTTCCCCTGCCTTTCTTACTGCTAGGGGTACCTATTTCATTTGTCGAGACAGAGCTTATACATGGTTGCCTGCCGACTTCTCAGGATCATGTTATATTGCTCGATTATTGCCTCCGACATACACTGCTTCACCTGATTACCACAGAACAAGAGTAGCGAGAGGTGTCTTCAGCAAGGAAGATACAGCTGGTCAGGAAGCTGGAGACTTCTTCAAAGGCTTCCTTCCGTTCTGGGGACCTATGGCCAATAGTAGAAACATACGTCAGCTAACACGGGTAGTTGAATCTACTATTACTGAAACTGCTGGTGCCCTTAGCAATCTGACAGCTGAGCTTCAGGCGGATAGACTCATGACATTGCAGAACCGTATGGTTCTAGATGTTATACTTGCAGATCGAGGTGGGGTATGCAGAATGATCCAATCGAACTGCTGTGTCTTTATTCCTAATAATGCTCCAACAGTTTACGAGGCGATCTCTAAGTTGCACAAGATTTCGGACTCCATACATGTAGACAAGGGAAACTGGTCCTTCATGGAGTGGGTTTGGACTCTGATCTCAGCGTGGGGATGGAAAGTTCTAATGGTCATTGGTGTCATCCTAGTATTCCTATTCTCATGTTGTCTGATTATCCAGTGTGGTCCTGCTCTGTGTAGTCTTTGTGCTACGACTTGTCTCAGAAAACCACCTGCGTTTGGAGAAAAGACACGAGAAAGGATGATGATACAACAACATGTCACTGACCTGATGAGCATAGAACTAGATTCTGACATAGACTGAGTAATTGCCTATGTAAGGGCAAAAGGAGGGTCTGAGGTTCCGTGACGGTTCCGTGACGACTTGAACCCGTGTTTTCAAGTTTGTCGGAAATACATAGTATTGGTATCAGTGAACCGCAAATGATCCATTTAGTATATCCTAGTGTTTTCGCTACGCTACGAGCAAGAGCACTCCTTCCATTGACATATTTCTGATATACCCACGGCATCCATCTTAGATCATGGCCGCCATTTTGTGTTTCCTTGCCCTCACATATGCAATAGCCTCTGATCACTTCATTTCACTCCACTTTGATTAAGGACACGTAGCCCTAACCGGAGATTCACCTCTTACATGACACGTACACCTTAAACCAGATCACGCTAAAGCTGCATGACTCGACAAAGGCTGCCTCCTCTGCCCGAGGCCAGCTCACCTGAACTGGTTTTCCTGTCCATTGTACCTGATCATGATTAGGCGGCCGAAGCCGGTAGCCTTGCCCATTTACGACCTACAAACATCCCTTATCCCACTTTTCTATCTTCCACACCTGGCTCTGTTTCTTTCTTTCTGAATCTTTATTAGGGGGAGGTAACGAACTTTACGATGAGGCGGTCCGGGTCCTGAATGCAATATTGACAGGGGATTGTGATGAACTAGTGGGAACCCCTCTTCGTAGATGTTTGGTATCAGATTTTATCGACGGTTCCTGTGTAACGTCAAATATTTATTGTTTAGAGACACAAAGGTTTGGGAATGTACCGACATGTGAAATATTTGCCTAGAGCACAATTTTTAGTATATAAGGAGCAACCCACTTTGTACAAATCGAACAGTCTCCTAGATTCTGCCCGTGTGTAGATTCTGTGATTTCTGTGTCCCTGCAGTAATAAATCTTTGGTCGTTGACGCCACCTTCGAGAAGCCCGTGTTTCTGTTCATTTGCGCACCAAGGCAGGTGGAACTCCGGGGTCTTTGGGTGTTGTTCCCTGACACCTCTGGACGGAACCAAAAAGTCCAGAACTCCAAGTGGCGAATCTTCCCTTCTTAACTGGTTGGTATCCAACTCTGGCTGTGACCCTCAGAGTCCTCCCTCACTCTAGAAAAGCCAGCCAAGTCTGCTGCAGGTCAGCTAAGTAATTCTGATCAACACTGACTGGCAGATTAGCAAGACCTATGTATGTATTCAGGGCTACATATTTATTTATGTGAAACCTAAAGTCTGATACAGAGGAGAATTGCTGGAGCTTCGCAAGCTGACGCTGCAAAGCTTGCATCGGGTCTGACAAGGAGACCAAGATATCAGTGGCAAACAGATATGTTTTAAGGCATGGGCAGAGTGGGTAATGCCCAGGGGCCCCACCTTCCAAAGGGAACTTAGGAAAAAAATTGACTTTTGTAGGAAGGTGGCTACCTGACTATGGTTACCCCAGATTTTTGCCTTGTGTTTAGCTGGTTTTCGACTTAGTTGGCCTGGTTCCCTGCTAATCAGGGCCCCAGGCTATCTGCTCTCTCTGTAAAATGGATTCCATGTACCCTAGGTGCATACCTAGATTGGCTTGGGTCACCTTATCAGCCCCTGTACAGAGCACTATAGGTGCCCAGGGCATAGGTGCATCCAAGGCCTACCAGGGGCTGCAGCATATCTTTTGCCACCCCTGACTGGCTATCTAAAATTGACACAACTGGCTGATCACTCAGCTGGGGCAAGGTGGTGTAATCACCCCTTGCTTAGATATAGTATGCCTATATCTAAACCTATCTGGACACATATAAACCTGTGAGCCACTCCTATGGCAGGCCTTAACAATCCTGAAGGCAGAGTGCGTGGTTTAATGTGAGATGGTGCTCTAGCATGAGCTGAGCCTGTCTGCAGTGGTCGGGACCAATTCCCTTAGCTGTTCCGGGATAATGCCAAACCATATACTATTAAGTGCATTATAATCCTCGCGGTTATATGTCAACTTTGGTTTGGCTTTATCAAAACATGTCGTGTAAGGTGTCATACGATTTGGAATACTACCCCCTCGCCAGTCCTGGCGACGGGGGTAGCATTCCACCCCTCTAGAGGGGACGACATGTTACTTTTGCTAAAACGCGGTTGATTTTTAAAAGAGCCTCAGATCCACAAAATGGATGCTTCTGCCACAGACACATGTCTGACCTCCTGCTGCTGACCGAAACTCAGGAGAGGAGGCCTGGACAAAGGCTTTCCTGTTGCAGGGAGGTGTCACACCACCCCAGACAGGAGATAGTGGATTGTAGCAGGTAGGTTTGAAAGAAACCAGACAGTGCCTGGGGAGCACAAGGCTTCCCCTTGCATAATCCGGTCAAACCGGTTCTGGGGCATCCCAGTCCCAGCTCCAGTGTGACCTGGACAAAGGAAAGGGGGTGTAACCGCCCCCCTTCCTGGTCCCACCCATAGGGAGGGACCTAGCAGGAGATCCACCCCTCAGATTGGAATAAGAGTGGGAGCAGTGCCAATGCAACTGAGATCATCCTGAAATCACCTTTAAACTAAGAAGACAACTGGACTTCGACATTCTGATGAACAGAAGACTGAAGAGCATCTCCCTTGTGGCCTAGGAGGGGCCACCCTGTGAACACAGGCACCACCCAGCACCTCGACGTCCCGCCGGAGCCCGAGTGCAAAGCCTGACAAAACCCAGCTTCCCAGACTTCACCCAGCCCGATCCACAGTCCCTGCAAAGAAGGGACCTGTGGACGCACCAAGAGACGTGGGAGCGGACATCTTGAAAGACTCCGAGACGCTGACTGCGCAGCACCCAAGGCACCTTCGACTCTGTGCTTTAGGGTTTAGGAAGCCCCACAATCGAGAAGCATTTGCACCAAAGATCAGCCCTCCAGCAACTCCACAATCTGCGTGGGGCCCTTTTGTTTTGTGCCACTCGACTCGCCATCCTGGCCACTTGCCACGTGGTCAGCGGCCATCTTGGCGACGAAACCTACAATCTACACTGTGGGTCTGGTTGCTCCAGATCTGCCCTCACTCCTGTAGAAAGGAGTACCCACTCTGACCTTGCTGGTCCGAGTAATAAGCCTTTTTCACTTTCCCTGTGGCTTGCATTAGCCAAGGATTGTTTGCTTCAATCGAGTTGCCAACACCGCCATCAGCTAGAGCCTTCGTGGGACAGCTCGTGATCGACTCCTGGACGTCCTTGACCTCTCCGTGTCCACGTGGCTGCAGAGAGAAGCAACACCTCATCACCTGTTTGCACCCGACTTTGCCTGGTTCCAATCTGGTTCCACGGTGGTCACTGGTCAGTGACTTTGAACATTGTCCCCTCTGCTTTCAGGTCTTCACCACTTCAGATCCACCCTTGGATCCACCGGACACTTCTCCTTCACATCGTCTGCAGCATCTTCAGCTTCAAGCGCCAAGAACCTACGTGTCAAAACCCGACCCCACTTCGACCCTGTGCACCCATTTCCTGTGGGTGAGGTAACATTGCAACGCCGGTGTCCCTACACTGGTACACACCTCTAGGGTCTGTGTCTTAAGTTTTGTTCCTCTAGGTTCAGCGGTAGTATCTTTAAACTCTCTTTGTGTAACTTTTACGCACCATTGACATTGCATTGGTGCAAGCCGCACTTTAAGTGCTGCACCCGAATCCCGCGGGCTTTTCCAGACTTCAGCATTGCTAGTCCCGACTGCTCCCAGCGATTCCCTAGGCCCTAGGCCTAACCACTGTTCGATTGGTATCTCTTATACCACTTTTTTAATATATGGTTTGAGTGGCCAACCTCCCTCATCCATAATTGTGCAACTTTGTATGTTATACTGTGCTTTTGATTTAACGCTTGTGCCCCTTTGCTCATAAAGAGTACTGGGGATTAATTTAGAAATAAACACATATATTTTTATAATATATACTTGTGTGGTGTCCTTTCATTTGGTATTACAGGATTGTATGTGGTAAAACAGCTCGCTTAACACGACCTCTTAAGTTAAGCCTTTAAGGCTGCTTAATCCATGCTACCACTTGGATAGCTTGTCTAACAAGGTTGACTTACAACCAGACATCTTTGGGGTTTGTTTGGACTGATACCAAGTGGTTCCAGAATTGGAAACACTACATATCAGGCCAACTTCTCACAACTTTTTTCTCTGTCTCGACCTCCATAGCTTTTCTCTCTTTCACCCTTGAAAGTATTATTCTATATAATTTGGAAGTAGCTCAAATTATCAGAAAATAGGTAATAAAATATATAGGAGCGTATTTACAATCCGCTATCACCACAGGTACGACACATTTGTTGACGTTCCTGTGGCAATAGGGGCTTTGCCTTATTCACAAGGCAGTGTTTTTACGCTGCCGTGTGTATAAGGCAGGCACCCTTTCATGCTATACTTAGCGTGAAAGGGATGGGCAAAGGGTGTTGCGATGGGTTTACCACTCAACACCCATTGATTTAGACTTCCGTCTATATACAACGCTGGCGTAAATAGGAGGCATCTCCAAAATGATGACTAGGTAAAACCTGATTTAAACAGGCAAAGCGAGGTGAAATGCTTTATTTCTACTCGTTTTTGCTGTTTCTATGTGTGCTGCATTGTACAGCACACATCTGTGTCCACGGGAGAGTGTCGGTGTCTCCACTTGTTCTCTAGTAGCAGCGACCATGTCTCTAGGTCTGGGTCAGCATTCTTGTCGGTGTAAACTATGCGCAGACGTCGTTCCTCCGAAACTCCCCATTCACGCACATCTGTGTCCTTTTGGTTAGTCTTGGGAGCACGGCTACGTCCAATGTATTGCAATGCGGCACTGAGGCAGCACTAGCCCCAAGTTCGCAAATGTATTTTGCATTCTGGTCCTCGCCTTGGGGACCGGTAGAACTCCAAGGAGACAGTGCTTGATTTTTCACATCGACCTGAAGTCCCGTGTTGCTTAGGGTGGACAAAATATTTAACAACAAGGGGTGGTGATGGACAGAGTTTCTGAATTAAGCAGAATACTCTCACCCAGTCAAGAGATCAGGGCTAGATCCAACACCGTTTTTTAGCTCACTGGACCATCCCAGTTCAGAACCTGGCTATATGCAAATTAGTCTGCGTAGGAGAGTAGGGTCTGCAATCCTATGATCACCCAGATTTTTTGCTTTTGTTTCACTGGTTTACGACTTTCTCTGGCTGTGGGCCTGCCAATCAGACCCACAGCCTGGCTGTTCTCTTTCTAAATTACCACATGTACCCTAGGTGCATTTACCAATTGGTACTGGGCCACCTTATCAGACCCTGTAACTCAGGGCATAGGTGTACCCAGGGCTGCCAGGGGCTGCAGCATGTATTATGCCACCCCTGGCTGGCCTCCTAAATTTGACACAACTGGCTGCATGGCAGCTGGGGCAAAGTCGTGTAATCACCCTTTGCTGTAGGTGTAGTATACCTATACCTAACCCTAAAATGGACACACAGATTCCTATCAGTCACTCCTATGGCAGGCCTTGACAATCCTGAAGGCAGAGTGCTTGGAATCGTGTGAGATGGTGCTCTGGCATGAGCTGAGCCTGTCTGCAGCTTGCGGAACCAAGTCCTAATAGCTGTTCCATGATATCGCATGCCATATACTCTTAAGTGCATTATAATCCTCGCGGTTAAATGCTATCTTTGGTATTGCTTTATCAAAACATGTCGAGTAAGGTGTCATACGAATTGGAATACTAACCCCTCGCCAATTCTGGCGACGGGGTTAGCATTCCACCCTTCTAGAGGTACACGACATGTATGTAACTGTGAACCCCGGTTAAAGTTAACTGAAGCCTCAGCTCCACAAAATGGATGCTGCCACCACAGACACGAGTCTGACCTCCTGCTGCTGGGAGTCCTTCCAGCGAGGGAGGCCTGGACAAAGGGTTTCCTGTCCGGGGCGGTGCTAGCACCGTCCCAGACATGGTTTTGTGTATCCTGGGTAGGCAGGGCTTTTCAGGAAGGTGACTGCTGAGTGGCACCCCGGTGCTCACTACGCATAGGCAAGTCAGAACCAGTTCCAGGGGCACACCAGCACCTGGCCTGGGGAAGTCCGGCAGGGGAGAGGGGTGTAACCACCCCCCTCCTGGTCCCACCCATAGGCAGGACCTAGTCACCGGGTCAGCCCCCTTTTTTAGTATAAAGATAGGAGCGGGCCCCCTGTTCAAATTAGATCATCTTTGGAATCAAGATACGACTTTCTTCGAAAGGACTTCACGATTTCTTCATCAAGATTCTCCCTTGTGGCTAAGGAGTAGTCACCCTGCATCAAGCGGGCACCATCCTAAAGAACCACTGCGGTCTGCTGCAAGTCCTTCATCACGAATCCGACGATCCAGCTCGACGAGACCCGGCTTTCCTGGCACCTCTGACCTCTACTCACCTCTACAGCAAAGCTGAGAACCGTGAGTGCGACGAGACCTCGAGGGATCGACGATCGCCAAGACTGCACGACATCTTTACTGCCAGCCCACCGTGTCCTCCACTGGTGAGTGCTTTGGGGTCCGAGAAGCCCCGACCCTGCGCAGCTCCAGCACCCAAGATCAGCCTCCCTGCATCTCCACGATCTGCGTGGGGCCCTTCTGCTGTTTGCTGTGCACCGCGTTGTTTGGCTACTAGCCGGCTGGCTTGTGGCCTTCTGAATGACGCCCGACGACATCTCTGCTGCTGGTCTGGTTGCTCCAGGCTGGCCCTTGCTTCCTTCTTCAAGAGAGGCACCCCGGACCCTCCTGGTCCACTCCAGACGCCATTTTAGGTCCACCGCGTGGGCTTGAATTTGCCAAGGCTTTGTTGCCCAATCCTGGGTCCAGCGACGCCGACAGCTTCTATCTTCGTGGGACAGCTCGATCCTCCATCCTGGTCGCCGACAACGCCTCCTGGTCCGTGAGATCTCCGAGCACAGCGTCACCCACTCACCTAGTCGAGGTGGCTATCATCCGGTGCCCTCCTGGTGCCCACTGACTACTGGCTAGTAGTCTCGAACTTGGTCCCCTCTGCTTTCAGGTGTCATCTATCTTCGAGATCCAGGCTTGGATCCAACTGAACTTTCTTCACTGGTCACCGGCCAGCATCTTTTCTTCCGGCTCCTGGTCCGTCTACGAGGATTCCCGACGTCTTTTCAGACCTATGCAGCTGCAGCCCCTGGGCTAGGTAACTTCAGCATTTCGGTGCCCCAGCATAGCCTCACTATCTAAGGGTCAGGATCCACTGTCGTTTTCTCCCTACCAGGTCGGGTTCGCCCGAGAACACTAACTTTGCCATTTCTAGCTACCATAGACTTTTGTCCGCATCTCGCGTGAGAGTGAACACACTGCACCCGAGTCCCCTAGGCCTCCTAGAAGTAATCTAACGATTCCCTAGTCAAGTCCTAGCGATTCCAAAAGCTATTAGTACTGTACTTACCTGCTAGTAATTTCGCATTCCACTTTCAGAGTATATGGTTTTCCGTGCCCCTCGGGCATTTGTATATACTGCGCTAACTTAAGTATTTTTGTAAGAGTTTTGGTTTGTGCTTAGTACCCTGTCCTCATAAAGAGTACAGGGCTGTTGTGATCTTTAATAAATAACTGTTTATTTTCATAACACTTGTGTGGTGTCCTTTCACTTGGTGTTCAAGGGGTATATGTGTGGTAAACAGTTGGCTTAACACGCCCTCTCGAGTCTTTAGCCTTAGACTGCTCGTATCCACGCTACTAGGATAGCTGGTCTATAAGGTTGACTTACAACCAATCATCAATAAGGGTTGCTGGACTGATACATAGTGTTCACTAGAATAGTGACCACTGCATATCAGGCCACCTTCTCACATTGGTGAGCAGCGGTTGGGATTTGAGCTTGCTGTTGTTTTACCACACGTATCCTAAGAATATCTTGTTGAAAGATCACATAAGTACTGTTAGGTACATATAACTAAAGCTTAGAATACTCTGAGTTCTACTGAACCAGCTGTTGCAGCTCCTCAAGGCCTAGCACACCTTGGCTGCAACTCTTAGCAAGGGATCAGTAGGTAACACATAGTGTAGGTAGGTGCATCACTTACACCACACTAGAAACAGTATGTCGGACAAAGGAGGAAACACTGAGTCTCCCCTTGTGTCAGTTGACCCTCCACAGGTCATCCCTTCAAGATATACTGTGCTTAGCTTCCATGAGTTACGACAAGTGTGTACCTCTAGGAAGATTAAGCATGCTAACCCCACAACTGCCTTTCTGATTGGTCTCTTGGAGACTTATGATGCGAGGAGGGCTGGTAACCCAGACCCTTCTAATCCAGATGGCAATATGCCCTCCTTACAGGGTCCCTTTGATAGCCAGGACCATCCCCTTCAGGAAGCAGATGATGCTGATGATGAGGATGACGACTTGGTGTCTGGGGATGAGGCAGATAAGGGACAGGTAGAAGTCAGCAGACTAACCAGGTCCAACTTAAGCAGACATGAGATGGGTACTAGGGGACCCCTGGGGCCACTCTCAGGTCAGCTTAACATTGGGAATGGACGAGCTAGGTCTCTATCCAGAGGCTCTGGCAGATCCCTTCACACCAATGGCTCTCAACATTCCTCTCAGAGGGGGATGACATCTCCCCAGAGGAGAATGTATGTAGCTAAAGAAAAGGCAGCCAATCTGAGGATTGAAAGGGAAGAACTTGCCCTTGGAGTTCTGGACTTTTTGGTTCCGTCCAGAGGTGTCAGGGAACAACACCCAAAGACCCCGGAGTTCCACCTGCCTTGGTGCGCAAATGAACAGAAACACGGGCTTCTCGATGGTGGTGTCAAAGACCAAAGGTTTATTACTGCAGGGACACAGAAGTCACAGAAACTACGCATGGGCAGTATCTAGGAGCCTGTTCAAATTGTACAAAGAAGGTTGCTCGTTATATATATAATTTTGGCCTTCAGGCGAATTCTTCACATGTTGGTACATTCCCAAAACCTTTGTGTCATAAGCAATAAATATTTGGCGTACACAGGAACCGTTGATAAAATCTGATACAAAACATCTACGAAGAGGGGTTCCCACTAGTTCATCACAATCCCTTGTCAATATTGTATTCAAGAGCCGGACCGCCTCATCGTAAATTTCGTTACCTCCCCCTAATAAAGATTCAGAAAGAAGGGAACGGAGCCAGGTGTGGAAGATAGAAAAGCGGGATAAGAGATGTTTGTGGGTTGTAAATGGGCAAGGCTACCGGCTTCGGCCGCCTAATCATGATCGGGACAATGGACACGAGAACCAGTTCAGCTGGGCTGGCCCCGGGCAGAGGAGGCAGCCTTTGTCAAGACATGTAGCTACAGCGTGATCTGGTTTAAGGTGCACGTGTCATGAAAGAGGTGAATCTCCGGCTAAGGCTACGTGTCCTTAATCGAAATGAAGTGATCAGAGGTTATTGCGTATGTGAGGGCAAGAAACACAAAATGGCTGCCATGATCTAAGATGGATGCCGTGGGTAGATCAGAAATGTGTTCATAACAGGAGTACTCTTGCTCGTATCGTAGCGAAAACACCAGGATATGCTAAATGGATCATTTGCGGTTCGCTGATACCAATATTATGTATTTCCGACAACATTGAAAACACGGGTTCAAATCGTCACGGAACCTCAGACCCTCCTTTTGCCCTTACATAGGCAATTACTCAGACTACATCAGAATCTAATTCTATGCTCATCAGGTCAGTGACATGTTGTTGTATCATCATCCTTTCTCGTGCCTTTTCTCCAAACGCATGTGGTTTCCTAAAACAGGTTGCAGCACAAAGACTACACAGGGCTGGACCACACTGGATAATCAGGCAGCATGAGAAGAGGAATGCTAAGATGACACCAACGACCATTAGAACCTTCCATCCCCACGCTGAGATCAGAGTCCAAAACCACTCCATGAAGGACCAGTTTCCCTTGTCTACGTGTATAGAGTCGGAAATCTTGTGTAGCTTAGAGATCGCCTCATAGACTGTTGGAGCATTATTGGGAATAAAGACACAGCAGCTCGATTGGATCATTCTGCATACCCCACCTCGATCTGCAAGTATAACGTCTAGAACCATACGGTTCTGCAACGTCATGAGTCTATCCGCCTGAAGCTCAGCTGTCAAATTGCTAAGGGCACCAGCAGTTTCGGTAATAGTAGATTCAACTATCCGTGTTAGCTGACGTATGTTTCTACTATTGGCCATAGGCCCCCAGAACGGAAGGAAGCCTTTGAAGAAGTCTCCAGCTTCCTGACCAGCGGTATCTTCCTTGCTGAAGACACCTCTCGCTACTCTAGTCTTGTGGTAGTCAGATGAAGCAGTGTATGTTGGAGGCAACAATCGAGCAATATAACATGAACCTGAAAAGTCAGCAGGTAACCATGTATATGCTCGGTCTCGACAGATGAAGTAGGTACCCCTAGCAGTAAGAAAGGCAGGGGAAGAGTTAGCCGGAAACACATAAGTCTCTACGCACTCACTCCTCCCTAGCTGAGCTCTCGGATTTCTCCCATTACCTTGCAAACAGACCTGACCTCGGTGAGGTACGACCCAGATTGGAGTTGAGCTTTTACGCTTGCTTTCTCCCAAACTAAGGCGATACTCTGAAGAATTCCAACTTAAATATACTCGCAATTCGTCTCTAGGGTATGATGGAGTATTATTGACGTCCTTGATCATGTCAATAATTCCCTGGACTAAGGCTTTGTTAACAGAGTTATATTTAGTGGAACGTGGTGGACGCGGAGGATAGGTTTCAAGGGCATAAGCAAAGATGGTTTGAAGGGCCTGAAATGATCCATTGTAGCTGAAAGGCAAAACCAGATAGGGAATGCCTTTATCCATAGTGTGGGGTATCAAGCCACACACCCAGCAGTCTGTAGTGTTAACTACCAGTTGGTGTTGGTGCAAGAGCTGTATAAAAGTGTTATTAATGAATTCTGAACGTCGGGCTTGCTCATGTTCAGGAAACGAGTGAAAAGAGTGTATAGAGGAAACAGTAGAAGTAACAGGATTAAGGGGAGGTACTGTAGTTACTGGCACATAAATCAAACTTATACCGAAAACGATTCCACCCACCAATGTTATCGAGACAATTAGAAATGTAATGGCACATTGCGTCAAAAAGCATTTGCTATGAAGAATTCTGTAAAGTCTGTTTCTGCGAACATAAATCACATTTTCTCGTTGCAGCGCAGGAAGCTCCATCTTCTACAATCCGCTCGCGACCACTGATGATGTGTACGTAGATGAAAATGCCTCTATCAGCCCTGGGAGTTCCCAGAACTAACAGAAAGATCGACCTTGTGTCAGACCCCCGCAGATTCAACTAGGCACACAGCCACGACCCTACGGCTACCCAGACGGCAAGGCAATTTTAAAAACAATAAAACAATAGCAAACTTCCTGGCTGAAGGCAAAAGTTCAATATTTCAAAATATCACAATATGCAGTTGCCTGCTTTATTTGTCCATTTTACGGTTTCGTAAATTATATCTTTGCTTCGCAGGTACTGTTTGATCGGCAAATAGCGTATCACTGGTAGCTGTTGCAGTGTTCAAGTTCGCAGATAACAGAGTTTCTTCTGATGCAGGGGACAAATGTTCAGAGTTCAAAGGAGTCTTTTCAGAAGGAGAGTCAGATTTTGGAGTGTCAGTAATCAATTTGGCATCGCTGAAAGGGATGCACTTTGGCGTGCGTTCAGACTCGGAGGCACCAATTCCCTTCTTCACCCAGTCGTCGTAAGGAAGTGGTAAAGGTACACGCTTAACATGGGATGCGTGCACCCAGTGCTTACGACCAGCTACACGAACTGCTGTCCTCGTCGCAAGCAGGACCTGGAAGGGGCCGATGTATCTCGGCTGAAGGTCCTTTGTCCTCGCGAAATTCCTGATAACCACTTGATCTCCTGGTTTCAGCTGATGCCCTGGACTCTCCGGAGGCTTTGGTAAAGCATCGAAAACCTGTTGGTGAATAAGACTCAATTTAGCAGTCAAGTCGTAAAGGTAGTCTATTAACATAGGATATTCTAGAGAACAGAACTCCTTAGGCCTCGGCACACCCCAAATATTTGCCGGGCGGCCAAACACTATCTCATAAGGGCTAAGCCCCACTCTAGAATGTACAGTTGCTCTTGTTGATAACAAAGCCAAAGGGAGTGCGTCTGGCCAGGCTAAACCTGTGGATGCTTGTATTTTAGCTAATTTCAGTTTGAGGGTGCCATTGTAACCCTCCACTAAACCAGCAGACTGGGGATGGTTCGCACTGTGGAACTTTTGTTTCAGACCTAGGCCGGCACACACACTCTGCATAACTTTCCCTATAAACTCACTTCCGTTATCTGACCATACAATCCGTGGCATACCGAATCTAGGGAAATATTCTTTGAGAAGAATTTTGGCAGTTGATAGGGCAGTGTTGTCCTTTAGTGGGTATGCTTCGATCCACCTGGAAAAAGCACAGACTACCACCAGGACATATTTCAAATTATTACAGCGATCCATGTGAATGAAGTCTAACTGAATCACTTCAAGGGGGTAGGAAGGAGGAGCGAAGTGACCAGCAGGAGTTGGAGTACCCTTGCCAGGATTATGCATCAGGCATACCATACAATTTTTCACCACTCTCTCTGCACATTTACTGATCCCATCATTCTTCCAGACCGGAGCCAACATTTTACAGATTCCTTTAGAACTTATATGCGCTACTCCATGCGCCATCGTCACCACTGCAAGCACATACGCATCAGGCAACATCCAACGCTGCTGTTCTGTCAAATCAATCCAACACCCATTCGAATCCAACTTGCCCGTACTCTCTCTCCATACACGTTTCTCTTCCTCAGTTGCCTCTTTCTGAATCTCTTTCACACTTTCCATTGTATCCTCACACATTCCAGATTCAGCAATCCATCTTGCAGACGTAGCTACATACATTCTGCTCATCATGTCTCTAGCTGTCTGTTTAGCGGTCTCATCAGCAAAAGCATTTCCACGACCAACATCATCCGTGATTGCTCTATGAGCACTGCACTTCACAATCGCAACTTCAGTCGGCAAGGTTAGAGATTCCAACAAGTCGTTAACTAGCTGACCATGTTGAATCTTAGTCCCATGGGACGTAATGAAACCTCTTTCTCTCCACAAACGGCCAAAACTATGGGCCACGCCAAATGCGTACTGACTATCTGTAAAAACATTCACTCTCTTTCCCTTAGCTAAAACACACGCTCTGGTTAAAGCTATTAATTCTGCAGCTTGGGCAGAATTCTGATTCACTCTTGCAGTCTCCACAATCGTCTTCAAAGTCGTTACTGCGTAAGCAGCAGTCACATCACCATTCTCCAATTTAAAACATGACCCATCCACATACAATGTGCCATCTGGGTCTGATAATGGAGTATCCTTTAAGTCAATTCGTCCTTTTGTCTCTTCCTCCGTTCTAAAGCAACAATCATGTGGTCCGGAATCACTCGACTCTTGATTAGCCGGCAACAACGTTGCTGGATTCAATACATTACATCTTTTGATCTGAATATGACTCGCTAGTAATGTCAGCTCGTAACCAGATAGTCTCGCACTAGTAAGGTGTTGCGTCTTCGTTCGGTTCATGAGTGTATCCACCGCATGAGGAACCATGACCACTAGCATGTTGTTCATCACCAAACCAGCAGATTGTCGAATGGAAGCCGCAGCTGCCGCTGTAGCTCTCAAACAACTAGGTAACGCTCTGGCTACCGGATCTAATGTTGATGAGAAATACGCACAAGGGCGTTGTTTATCACCAAACTTCTGTGTCAGAACACTCAACGCGCAACTTTCTCTCTCGTGAACGTAGAGCGTGAATGGCTTACTGTAATCGGGTGTACCCAATACAGGAGCTGAACACAGTGCTTTTCGTAATTCAGTAAACCTCTCTTGACATTCATCAGACCATGGCACCGGACTCGGAACATTTTTCCCAGTCAAAGCTACCAATGGTTTCGCTAAAAGAGAAAAATTTGGGATCCACTGCCTACAGTAAGAGGTAATACCTAGAAAGGCACGTACTTCTCTCTGTGTGCGTGGAACACTCATCTGAGTAATTGCTTTTATTCTTTCTGGGGTCAACTTCCTTCCCTCCTTTGACAAGAGATGACCTAGGTAGGTCACTTCTTGGCAGCAGTATTGCATTTTTGAAGGTGATACCTTGTGATTCAAATTAGACAAGTGATGCAATAACGAAACCGTAGCTGCTTTGCAAGTTTCCTTGTCATCGGCAGCCACTAGAAGATCATCTACATACTGCACTAGAGCAGAACCTGGAGGAAGGACAAAGGAATCTAACTGACTTTTTAATGCTTGACTGTAAATAGATGGGCTCTCACAGTAGCCCTGTGGAGCGCGTTTAAATCTGAAACTGCGACCTCCTAGACAGAAGCCGAAAATATCTCTACTTTCCTCGGCTATCGGAATGCTGAAAAAGGCATTCTTCAAGTCGATGACTGAGAACCAAGTGGCTGTAGCAGGAATCAATGTTAACAAGGCAGTAATGTCTGGAACCACAGGAAACTGCGGGACCACAATCTTATTGACTTCTCTGAGGTCGATGACAAACCTATATACTGGAAGTTTTGTAGAATCAGTTCGTTTCAAAATCGGTAATACAGGACTATTACAAACATTTCCTCTAGTTTCTTCAACCACACCTTTCTTAATCAAATCTTGCACAATCAATAAAAGTGCACGCTCACCTTCACTAGATATTTTGTATTGCGGAATTCTTGGGAACTTCACATTTGCTTTCAAAGTTACTACATATGGTGGTATTTCTAAAAGGCCTACATCATTAGGACCAGTCGCCCAAAGAGAATCAGGGAGTGAACGCAGCTCTGGCGGGAGTGCATCCATTGACAAGTACATCGGAGAGGTGATTCTTTTACCCAATGTAAGCTGTACCCCTTCCGGAGAACAGTACAATGTCGCATATAGTCGTTTTAACAAGTCTAAACCAAGCAGATTTTCATTACAACCCGTCGTCAGTATTAGTGGTGCTTTTAATTGGCACGGTCCAACAGAAATAGACAAAAGACCAGATATGGGGTTGTAAACAGGGGCGCCTGAAAAACCTACAGAAACATTTGTTGAGCCGCACAAAGGTGCGCCAGGGAGTTTCGCATGAATGATAGAACTTTTTGCGGCACCAGTATCCAACAGAAACGGTTCGACTACACCTGATGTTGCTACTGCGACATAAGGCCCACTCTGAACCACTGGAACTGATACTACTCCCTCTCTCAGTCCATGGCTGTCCTAGTACCCATTTTGCTGAAATCCCTCATCCGCTTCACAATAGTCTTCAACAAGATATTGTTGAGATCTATTTTGCTGGGCTGACTGTCCATTTCGCTGATCAAAGTGATTGGAAGGAGCACAAAACCACCACGACCTCTCTGAGCTGCTGCTGCATTATTTTGCGCTAAGATCGGACATTCATTCTTGTAGTGACCCTCTTTCTTACAATACGCACACTGGTTCCACTGATATTGAGGCCTCGTTGAACTATAATCTGTCCTTTGATATGAATTCTGTTGCATATTAGTCTGATTCGTGCGAGGCGGATACGCCTGTTGCAAAAGAACTTTAGTCTTTAAATCTTTCGTTTTCTTGTCTGTTTTCTCTTTTTCTTCTTTATCCCTATTTTCGTAATACTGTGCAGTTGCAAGTATTTGCGCAGTTGTAGAAACAGCCCACGCACTCTCTGAATCCTTTAATTTATTGCATAACTCAGGTAACAAATTATGCACAAATTTATCGACAAACAGTCTCTGTCCTCCTTCTGTGCTCATATCCTGACCACTATGATCTACAAAAGTCTCTTCGAACCTCGTGAAAAAGTCGGAGACACTTTCGTCTTTCTTTTGCCTGCATGCGGATAACTTGTCCCAATTAACACGTAATGCGGGCATCAGAGTCTTCATTAAGTCTATTATTCTACCTGGAAGATTAGCAATTAGGGGTTCAGGTTTTGCACCACCCGTTTGCTGACCATCCGCTGCAGTGATAGCTGCCCAATCACCACCTAAGGCAACTTGATGATCCTCCCTACGAATTTTAGCCCAAACTGGTTGAGGAACTACATTTCCAAATAACATATCAATGTCTGCTAAGTTCATTATACAAGCCTCAACTGTCTGCGTTAATTCCTTGTAATATCCAGCAGGATTCTTACGCGGATCTGGTAAGGCCTGTTTCACTGCTAGCACTTCGGCTCGCTTCCACGGAATGTGTATCCATACTCTCTGAAATTGCGCCGGAGCAGCTACAATACCATTAACATTGTCAGCTTGCACAGCTTCGCGCCAAATTGGAGGAACCTCCCTCATTGGATATTGGCGACTCAGTTTCGTCTTACCTTTGTCTAAATCTCTCGGTGAACGAAGAGATGGATCATTTCTAAAACTTAAGATCAGTTCCATCGCTTCTTCTATATTTTTACCTACTATCATACCAGCAGCAAACTCTTTTTGAACCTTAATTAAGTCTTCTAAATCCGATTCAACATCATCTTCTTCTATCTCCTCACGTAACAGCGAGCACATCTCATCAAAGACATACCGTTGCGTTGGTTCTTTCCACTGCATAAATGTATCTAACACATCTCTCGTACTATATCTCCTACTCTTCGAAATCCATCTGAGAGCCGTGGAATCTAAAATTCCCCGTTCCTCAGTGCTTGGATGCTGACTACGTCTCTGAACAGAGTCGGAAGTAGGAGTCTTGATTAAAGTTTTATAGAAAGGAGACAGCATATTAGACACAGAATCAGTGATTCTTCGACGAACAGAAAGTGGAGTCAACACACTCGCAGACGTAGAGAACACAGTGGAAGTAGGAACAGATAGCGGAACAGTAGGAGTATCGAGAAAAATAGTTTGTGGAACAGTAGGTGTAAGTGAGACAGATACAGGTATAGAAGTCGGCAACCCAGGAGGAGGAGGAGCCGTAGGAACATTCACATTAACCACAGGAACAGGAGCTTGATTCTGAGGGGCAGGAGCAGGAATACCAGGTTGTCCAGCAACCGGCAATTGAACATTTGGAACAAGTGGAGCCGTAGCACCTTGTGCATACGGTGGAGGTGACCGTAACAGATAAGACAACAGAGGATCGTTTTCGGGGTCCTCTAGTATCTTAGCTGTTTTCGATGGCAAGGCAGGATAGCACTTGTTGATCGCCAAATTATGCTCTCTAATGGCCACCTCTATGGCCTTCTCACACTCATTATCTTGCAACTGTTTAGTTGCTTGCTCTAGAGTCAACTCTTCTTTCTCTTTCTGTTCTTTCTTTAATCTCTTCATTTCTCTCTGTTTGGATTCTTTTCGCCACTAACGGAAAGAATCAAACATTGCCGGCCGGGCTTTCTTCCTAAACAATTTCGCTTCTAAATTATCAAGAATTTCGGGTTCGAAACTACCATGCATTGGCCAACTAAGGACACCATCTTTCTCGGTGTAGCGGACCCACACCTCATTATAAGATATAGGACCCACACCATGTTTACAGTACAAGTCATATAGGGGAGTCCCAATCGGAGGAACCAGACATGAGTCCTCCAATCGTGAATCACTGTTGCAACCAAAGCATGACAACATACAATTTCTCCGACTTACCATTTTTCAGTCCGGAACACAAAACAAACAAAACACGAAACAAATATGTGCACCTGAACCAAGAACTTAGGCCTACCAAAACGAACTGATGTATCGATACCCAAACTGAACCAAATAGATTATCGTAACTAGAACAGCCAATGATAATCTTACGAAACTAAACCAAACCAAGAACCAAAAAGGATTTTAACAACCCTCACGTAGTAACCAGCTAGCAACCACTAAATACTTAACTGAGGCACTGAAGACGTCACCAAGGAGAAACCCGTCACGTTTCGCTGTACTAAGGGCTGCACCTCGGGTCCAAGACAGGGCGACGGTCAAGGCAACGGCCCACTGCAGCCGTCCGAACGGGAACCCTCGTGGAAGAGAACTTCGGGCCACTTTTGCGATATGCCGGGATCGATGAAGTGGGGCGCCTCCCTCAGGAATCTTCACACGAAGCTTCTCGAACTCTTCAGGCTTTTGGACCGGTACCGAATGACGTCGCCCCACGTTGGGCGCCAATTGGAGTTCTGGACTTTTTGGTTCCGTCCAGAGGTGTCAGGGAACAACACCCAAAGACCCCGGAGTTCCACCTGCCTTGGTGCGCAAATGAACAGAAACACGGGCTTCTCGATGGTGGCGTCAAAGACCAAAGGTTTATTACTGCAGGGACACAGAAGTCACAGAAACTACGCATGGGCAGTATCTAGGAGCCTGTTCAAATTGTACAAAGAGGGTTGCTCCTTATATACTAAATTTTGGCCTTCAGGCGAATTCTTCACATGTTGGTACATTCCCAAAACCTTTGTGTCATAAGCAATAAATATTTGGCGTACACAGGAACCGTTGATAAAATCTGATACAAAACATCTACGAAGAGGGGTTCCCTCTAGTTCATCACAATCCCTTGTCAATATTGTATTCAAGAGCCGGACCGCCTCATCGTAAATTTCGTTACCTCCCCCTAATAAAGATTCAGAAAGAAGGGAACGGAGCCAGGTGTGGAAGATAGAAAAGCGGGATAAGAGATGTTTGTGGGTTGTAAATGGGCAAGGCTACCGGCTTCGGCCGCCTAATCATGATCGGGACAATGGACACGAGAACCAGTTCAGCTGGGCTGGCCCCGGGCAGAGGAGGCAGCCTTTGTCAAGTCATGTAGCTACAGCGTGATCTGGTTTAAGGTGCACGTGTCATGAAAGAGGTGAATCTCCGGCTAAGGCTACGTGTCCTTAATCGAAATGAAGTGATCAGAGGTTATTGCGTATGTGAGGGCAAGAAACACAAAATGGCTGCCATGATCTAAGATGGATGCCGTGGGTAGATCAGAAATGTGTTCATAACAGGAGTACTCTTGCTCGTATCGTAGCGAAAACACCAGGATATGCTAAATGGATCATTTGCGGTTCGCTGATACCAATATTATGTATTTCCGACAACATTGAAAACACGGGTTCAAATCGTCACGGAACCTCACCCTGGCCAAAGAGAGGCTTGCCTTTGCTAGATAGCAACAGTTGAGTGGGGCAGTCCCCACTGGTGGCAGCATTGTACCTAGCAATAGGGAAAGGAGTTTTGATACAAAACACCTAGGTAAGATAGTGCCCCTCTTTAAACAAGGGGATGACATCCACAAATGGATTACTGCTTTGGAGAGGGCCTGCACTGTGCAAGGTGTTCCCCAGAGTCAGTGGGCAGCTATCTTGTGGCTCTCCTTTGAAGGTAAAGGTAGAGACAAGCTCCTCACCACAAGGGTAGAGGATGCTAATGATTACCAAGTCTTGAAAAATGCACTGGTTGATGGGTTTGGCCTAACCACTGAGCAGTACAGAGTGCTGTTCAGGGATACCCAGAAAACTCAGTCTCAAGATTGGGCTGACTTTGTAGATTGTGCCACTAAGGCTTTTGAGGGCTGATTGCTGGGCAGTAAGGTTACTGATTATAAAGGATTGTACAATTTGATGATGAGAGAACAAATTTTAAACAATTGTCAGAACCAGTTGTTGCATCAGCATCTTGTTGACTCAGATCTGACCTCTCCCCAAGAATTGGGAAAGAAGGCAGACAGATGGGTTAGAACAAGAGTTAAGCAGAACCAGGGCCAGAATCAAGGTGGTCAGAAGAAAGCAGACCAGAAGGGTAAAGATTCTAAGGGGGAACAAAATGACCAGAAGTCTTCGACAGGTCCCCAACAACCCAAAGAGGGTGGGGGTCAGGCTCCCCAAAAGAAGAAAGAAGGCCAATCTAAAAGGTGGTGCCAATACTGCAAAAGTAAAACTCACTGGTTTAGTGAGTGCACCAAGAAATGAGGAGGGCAGACTCCTGCCACTGCAGCCCCTAAGGCACCTGTGCCCCCTAGTACAGCCAGCAGTGGTAGTGCACCTCCCAAGGGTTTAGTAGGGTTAACCCTGGGTTCTGAGGGGAGTGACAACTTAGTTGGCACACTCACTCAGGCTGTCCTTGTCAGTACAGGGGATATGGATATGTCCCCTGACATCAGTCCCAATACTTTGGGCAAATACAGACAGACACCTTTCATTAATGGAAAAATGGCTCAGGCCTATAGGGACACTTGTGCCAGTGTCACAATGGTGACACCTAGCTTTGTGGACCCTGGACAGATCATGCCAGGTACAGAATTCCTGGTGACCAATGCAAGCAATGTCACTACCAATCACAGTATGGCAATTGTAGCTTTCTCCTGGGGAGGGGTAACTGGCCAAAAGAAGGTTGTAGTTAGTTCAGACCTCCCAGTGGATTGTTTGTTGGCCAATGATTTGGAGTCATCACAATGGTCAGAAGTGGAGCAGAGGACTCACCTGGAAATGTTAGGCTTGCCAGCACATGTGTTTGCTGTGACCAGGTCACAGGCCAGGAAATGCCCCACTGAACAGGTGCTGGATCCTGGAACAATGGACCAGACTCCTTCCAAGAAAAAGAGCAGTAGGGTTAAGGCTGTGCCTTCCCCCTTGCCCCAGGTTGTGGATCAAGTCTCAGAGGAGGCTGACCTACAGGAATTGAGGGAAACTGAGCCTAGAGAGTTTGAACTTGATCAAGTTGAATTCTTGGGTTCAGGGGGACCCTCAAGGGAAGACCTGGGGAAGGACCAGTTAGACTGCCCTTCTCTTGAACCCCTCAGACAGCAGGCTGCTGCTGAGGCTGCTGGGAACGCCACAGGTACCCACAAGGTATACTGGGAAGATGGACTCCTGTACACTGAGTCAAGAGACCCCAAGCCTGGCATGACCAGGAGGCTGGTTGTACCCTTGTCTCAGAGAGGTTTCCTACTTACCTTGGCCCATGAGATTCCCTTAGCAGGTCACTTAGGCCAGACAAAGACTTGGGACAGGCTTGTCTCACACTTTCACTGGCCTCACATGAATGAGGATACCAAGGAGTTTTGTCGCTCCTGTGTCACTTGCCAAGCCAGTGGTAAGTCAGGTGGCACAACAAAGGCCCCCCTTATACCAATGCCTGTGGTGGGGGTGCCCTTTGAAAGAGTGGGGATTGACATTGTTGGTCCAATGGAACCCCAGACAGCATCAGGGCACAAGTTTATACTGGTGGTAGTGGATCATGCCACCAGGTATCCTGAAGCTATTCCACTTAGGACCACCACAGCACCTGTGGTGGCAAGGGCCCTAGTTGGAGTGTTCTCCAGAGTGGGCTTCCCTAAGGAGGTTGTCTCTGACAGAGGTGCAAACTTCATGTCAAGCTACTTAACTGCTATGTGGAAGGAATGTGGTGTCAATTACAAATTCACTACACCCTATCATCCACAATGCAATGGGCTTGTTGAAAGGTTCAACAGGACCCTAAAAGGGATGATTCATGGACTACCTGAAAAGCTCAGGCGTAGATGGGATGTCGTGATTCCCTGCCTTCTGTTTGCTTACAGAGAGGTCCCACAAAAGGGGGTTGGCTACAGCCCTTTTGAACTTTTGTATGGGCATCCTGTGAGAGGCCCCCTGTGTTTGGTGAAGGAAGGATGGGAGAGACCTCTCAAAAAGCCTGCAACCAACATAGTGGACTATGTACTTGGTCTCCGCTCCAGGATGGCTGAGTATATGGAGAAGGCATCTGAAAACCTTAAGGCCAGTCAAGAACTTCAAAAAGCTTGGCATGACCAAAAGGCTGTCCTGACTGTTTATCAGCCTGGACAGAAGGTGTGGGTGTTGGAGCCAGTGGCCCCAGCAGCACTCAAAGACAAATGGTCTGGGCCCCACACAATTCTTGAGCAAAAGGGAGAGGTCACCTACCTGGTGGACCTTGGAACTCCCAGGAGTCCCCACAGGGTACTCCATGTCAACAGGCTCAAAGCATATGTCGACAGGAAGGACATGAGCTTGCTCATGGCCATAGATGAGGGACAGGAGGAAGAGAGTGACCCTCTCCCAGACCTGCTCACTCAGAATCCTGATGATGGGTCAGTAGATGGTGTTGTCTTTTGTGGCAGCCTCTCTGAACATCAGCAGAAAGACTGTAAACAGGTTCTTCAGTCTTTCAGACATATGTTCTCTCTGACACCCAGTCAGACCAATTGGTGCACCCATGAGGTTGACACTGGTGACAGCCTGCCAGTCAAGAGTAAAATCTACAGGCAGCCTGATCATGTTAGAGACTGCATAAAAACTGAAGTGCAGAAAATGTTGGAGTTGGGAGTCATTGAACCCTCAGATAGCCCTTGGGCTAGTCCAGTAGTTCTAGTGCCAAAGCCTCACACCCAAGATGGTAAGAGAGAGATGAGGTTTTGCGTAGACTACAGGGGTCTCAATGCAGTCACTAAGACTGATGCCCACCCAATACCAAGGGCAGATGAACTTATAGATAGATTGGCTTCTGCCAACTACCTAAGTACATTTGACTTAACAGCTGGGTATTGGCAAATCAGGTTAACTGAGGATGCCAAGCCCAAGACAGCATTTTCAACCCCTGGTGGGCATTATCAATTTGCGGTAATGCCCTTTGGTCTGAAAAATGCACCTGCCACCTTCCAAAGGTTGGTGAATCAAGTCCTTACTGGGCTGGATGACTTCTGTGCAGCATATCTAGATGATATTGCTGTCTTTAGCTCCACCTGGGAGGATCACTTGGTCCACCTGAGGAAAGTGTTAGAGGCTCTGCAAGCAGCAGGCCTCACTATCAAGGCCACCAAGTGCCAGATAGGGCAGACACAGGTTGTATACCTGGGCCACCTTGTAGGTGGAGGCCAGGTTCAGCCACTGGAGAGCAAAATACAGTCAATCAGGGACTGGGCTCCTCCAACCACCCAGACTCAGGTTCGAGCTTTCTTGGGCCTGACTGGATACTACAGAAAGTTTGTCAGGAACTATGGTTCCATTGTGACACCATTAAATGAACTGTCAAGTAAGAAAATGCCAAAAAAGGTTCAGTGGACAGCAGGCTGTCAAAAAGCATTCGATGACCTAAAGCAGGCCATGTGCACAGCACCTATCCTTAAGAGTCTCTCCAAACCAAACCATTCATTGTCCAAACAGATGCTTCTGAGTTGGGTGTGGGAGCTGTTCTTTCTCAACTGAATTTTGATGGTCAGGATCAGCCCATTGCTTTTGTAAGCAGAAGGCTGACCCCCAGAGAGAAGAATTGGTCAGCTATTGAGAGGGAGGCCTTTGCTGTGGTTTGGGCCCTGAAGAAGCTGAGGCCATACTTGTTTGGCACTCACTTCAAGATTCAGACCGACCATAAGCCCCTCTTGTGGCTAAATCAGATGAAGGGTGAAAACCCCAAACTGCTTAGGTGGTCCATTTCCCTACAGGGGATGGACTTTACAGTGGAACATAGACCTGGTACTGATCATGGCAATGCCGATGGGCTCTCCAGATATTTCCACTTAGAACAAGAAGACTCACCTGGTCAAGGTTAGCTTATTGTCCCAAAGTTTGGGGGGGGTCATGTAGGAGAGTAGGGTCTGCAATCCTATGATCACCCAGATTTTTTGCTTTTGTTTCACTGGTTTACGACTTTCTCTGGCTGTGGGCCTGCCAATCAGACCCACAGCCTGGCTGTTCTCTTTCTAAATTACCACATGTACCCTAGGTGCATTTACCAATTGGTACTGGGCCACCTTATCAGACCCTGTAACTCAGGGCATAGGTGTACCCAGGGCTGCCAGGGGCTGCAGCATGTATTATGCCACCCCTGGCTGGCCTCCTAAATTTGACACAACTGGCTGCATGGCAGCTTGGGCAAAGTCGTGTAATCACCCTTTGCTGTAGGTGTAGTATACCTATACCTAACCCTAAAATGGACACACAGATTCCTATCAGCTATGGCAGGCCTTGACAATCCTGAAGGCAGAGTGCTTGGAATCGTGTGAGATGGTGCTCTGGCATGAGCTGAGCCTGTCTGCAGCTTGCGGAACCAAGTCCTAATAGCTGTTCCATGATATCGCATACCATATACTCTTAAGTGCATTATAATCCTCGCGGTTAAATGCTATCTTTGGTATTGCTTTATCAAAACATGTCGAGTAAGGTGTCATACGAATTGGAATACTAACCCCTCGCCAATTCTGGCGACGGGGTTAGCATTCCACCCTTCTAGAGGGACACGACATGTATGTAACTGTGAACCCCGGTTAAAGTTAACTGAAGCCTCAGCTCCACAAAATGGATGCTGCCACCACAGACACGAGTCTGACCTCCTGCTGCTGGGAGTCCTTCCAGCGAGGGAGGCCTGGACAAAGGGTTTCCTGTCCGGGGCGGTGCTAGCACCGTCCCAGACATGGTTTTGTGTATCCTGGGTAGGCAGGGCTTTTCAGGAAGGTGACTGCTGAGTGGCACCCCGGTGCTCACTACGCATAGGCCAGTCAGAACCAGTTCCAGGGGCACACCAGCCCCTGGCCTGGGGAAGTCCGGCAGGAGAGAGGGGTGTAACCACCCCCTTCCTGGTCCCACCCATAGGCAGGACCTAGTCACCGGGTCAGCCCCCTTTTTTAGTATAAAGATAGGAGCGGGCCCCCTGTTCAAATTAGATCATCTTTGGAATCAAGATACGACTTTCTTCGAAAGGACTTCACGATTTCTTCATCAAGATTCTCCCTTGTGGCTAAGGAGTAGTCACCCTGCATCAAGCGGGCACCATCCTAAAGAACCACTGCGGTCTGCTGCAAGTCCTTCATCACGAATCAGACAACCCAGCTCGACGAGACCCGGCTTCCCTGGCACCTCTGACCTCTACTCACCTCTACAGCAAAGCTGAGAACCGTGAGTGCGACGAGACCTCGAGGGACCGACGATCGCCAAGACTGCACGACATCTTTACTGCAAGCCCACCGTGTCCTCCACTGGTGAGTGCTTTGGGGTCCGAGAAGCCCCGACCCTGCGCAGCTCCAGCACCCAAGATCAGCCTCCCTGCATCTCCACGATCTGCGTGGGGCCCTTCTGCTGTTTGCTGTGCACCGCGTTGTTTGGCTACTAGCCGGCTGGCTTGTGGCCTTCTGAACGACGCCCGACGACATCTCTGCTGCTGGTCTGGTTGCTCCAGGCTGGCCCTTGCTTCCTTCTTCAAGAGAGGCACCCCGGACCCTCCTGGTCCACTCCAGACGCCATTTTAGGTCCACCGCGTGGGCTTGAATTTGCCAAGGCTTTGTTGCCCAATCCTGGGTCCAGCGACGCCGACAGCTTCTATCTTCGTGGGACAGCTCGATCCTCCATCCTGGTCGCCGACAACGCCTCCTGGTCCGTGAGATCTCCGAGCACAGCGTCACCCACTCACCTAGTCGAGGTGGCTATCATCCGGTGCCCTCCTGGTGCCCACTGACTACTGGCTAGTAGTCTCGAACTTGGTCCCCTCTGCTTTCAGGTGTCATCTATCTTCGAGATCCAGGCTTGGATCCAACTGAACTTTCTTCACTGGTCACCGGCCAGCATCTTTTCTTCCGGCTCCTGGTCCGTCTACGAGGATTCCCGACGTCGTTTCAGACCTATGCAGCTGCAGCCCCTGGGCTAGGTAACTTCAGCATTTCGGTGCCCCAGCATAGCCTCACTATCTAAGGGTCAGGATCCACTGTCGTTTTCTCCCTACCAGGTCGGGTTCGCCCGAGAACACTAACTTTGCCATTTCTAGCTACCATAGACTTTTGTCCGCATCTCGCGTGAGAGTGCACACACTGCACCCGAGTCCCCTAGGCCTCCTAGAAGTAATCTAACGATTCCCTAGTCAAGTCCTAGCGATTCCAAAAGCTATTAGTACTGTACTTACCTGCTAGTAATTTCGCATTCCACTTTCAGAGTATATGGTTTTCCGTGCCCCTCGGGCATTTGTATATACTGCGCTAACTTAAGTATTTTTGTAAGAGTTTTGGTTTGTGCTTAGTACCCTGTCCTCATAAAGAGTACAGGGCTGTTGTGATCTTTAATAAATAACTGTTTATTTTCATAACACTTGTGTGGTGTCCTTTCACTTGGTGTTCAAGGGGTATATGTGTGGTAAACAGCTGGCTTAACACGCCCTCTCGAGTCTTTAGCCTTAGACTGCTCGTATCCACGCTACTAGGATAGCTGGTCTATAAGGTTGACTTACAACCAATCATCAATAAGGGTTGCTGGACTGATACATAGTGTTCACTAGAATAGTGACCACTGCATATCAGGCCACCTTCTCACAGTCTGTTCCTGTCCCAGTGCATGATGGGAACAGGGCAAACCAAACTACCAAGCCAATTCTTACACTGGGAAGGAAACAAGCTTCCGGGGACCGGTTTCTGGCATTTCAGGCATTTCAGCCGTCGTCGGCCCGGCTTGCTTGAATCCTGATGGTGCAATGAGCAAGGGACTCACATCTGAGTATACCCTTCCACGCTTAGGGTGGACAAAATATTTAACAACAAGGGGTGGTGATGGACAGAGTTTCTGATTTAAGCAGAATACTCTCACCCAGTCAAGAGATCAGGGCTAGATCCAACACCGTTTTTTAGCTCACTGCACCATCTCAGTTCAGTACCTGGCTATATGCAAATTAGTCTGTTCCTGTCCCAGTGCATGATGGGAACAGGGCAAACCAAACTACCAAGCCAATTCTTACACTGGGAAGGAAACAAGCTTCCGGGGACCGGTTTCTGGCATTTCAGCCGTCGTCGGCCCGGCTTGCTTGAATCCTGATGGTGCAATGAGCAAGGGACTCACATCTGAGTATACCCTTCCACGCTTAGGGTGGACAAAATATTTAACAACAAGGGGTGGTGATGGACAGAGTTTCTGAATTAAGCAGAATACTCTCACCCAGTCAAGAGATCAGGGCTAGATCCAACAACGTTTTTTAGCTGACTGCACCATCCCAGTTCAGAACCTGGCTATATGCAAATTAGTCTGTTCCTGTCTCAGTGCATGATGGGTACAGGGCAAACCAAACTACCAAGCCAATTCTTACACTGGGAAGGAAACAAGCTTCCGGGGACCGGTTTCTGGCATTTCAGCCATTGTCGGCCCGGCTTGCTTGAATCCTGATGGTGTAATGAGCAAGGGACTCACATCTGAGTATACCCTTCCACGCTTAGGGTGGACAAAATATTTAACAACAAGGGGTGGTGATGGACAGAGTTTCTGAATTAAGCAGAATACTCTCATCCAGTCAAGAGATCAGGGCTAGATCCAACACTGTTTTTTAGCTCACTGCACCATCCCAGTTCAGAACCTGGCTATATGCAAATTAGTCTGTTCCTGTCCCAGTGCATGATGGGAACAGGGCAAACCAAACTACCAAGCCAATTCTTACACTGGAATTGAAACAAGCTTCCGGGGACCGGTTATTGGCATTTCAGCCGTCGTCGGCCCGGCTTGCTTGAATCCTGATGGTGCAATGAGCAAGGGACTCACATCTGAGTATACCCTTCCACGCTTAGGGTGGACAAAATATTTAACAACAAGGGGTGGTGATGAACAGAGTTTCTGAATTAAGCAGAATACTCTCACCCAGTCAAGAGATCAGGGCTAGATCCAACACCGTTTTTTAGCTCACTGCACCATCCCAGTACAGAACCGGGCTATATGCAAATTAGTCTGTTCCTGTCCCAGTGCATGATGGGAACAGGGCAAACCAAACTACCAAGCCAATTCTTACACTGGGAAGGAAACAAGCTTCCGGGGACCGGTTTCTGGCATTTCAGCCGTCGTCGGCCCGGCTTGCTTGAATCCTGATGGTGCAATGAGCAAGGGACTCACATCTGAGTATACCCTTCCACGCTTAGGGTGGACAAAATATTTAACAACAAGGGGTGGTGATGGACAGAGTTTCTGAATTAAGCAGAATACTCTCACCCAGTCAAGAGATCAGGGCTAGATCCAACACCGTTTTTTAGCTCACTGCACCATCCCAGTTCAGAACCTGGCTACATGCAAATTAGTCTGTTCCTGTCCCAGTGCATGATGGGAACAGGGCAAACCAAACTACCAAGCCAATTCTTACACTGGGAAGGAAGCAAGCTTCCGGGGACTGGTTTCTGGCATTTCAGCCGTCGTCGGCCTGGCTTGCTTGAATCCTGATGGTGCAATGAGCAAGGGACTCACATCTGAGTATACCCTTCCACGCTTAGGGTGGACAAAATATTTAACAACAAGGGGTGGTGATGGACAGAGTTTCTGAATTAAGCAGAATACTCTCACCCAGTCAAGAGATCAGGGCTAGATCCAACACCGTTTTTTAGCTCACTGCACCATCCCAGTTCAGAACCTGGCTATATGCAAATTAGTCTGTTCCTGTCCCAGTGCATGATTTGAACAGGGCAAACCAAACTACCAAGCCAATTCTTACACTGGGAAGGAAACAAGCTTCCGGGGACCGGTTTCTGGCATTTCAGCCGTCGTCGGCCCGGCTTGCTTGAATCCTGATGGTGCAATGAGCAAGGGACTCACATCTGAGTATACCCTTCCACGCTTAGGGTGGACAAAATATTTAACAACAAGGGGTGGTGATGGACAGAGTTTCTGAATTAAGCAGAATACTCTCACCCAGTCAAGAGATCAGGGCTAGATCCAACACCGTTTTTTAGCTCACTGCACCATCCCAGTTCAGAACCTGGCTACATGCAAATTAGTCTGTTCCTGTCCCAGTGCATGATGGGAACAGGGCAAACCAAACTACCAAGCCAATTCTTACACTGGGAAGGAAGCAAGCTTCCGGGGACTGGTTTCTGGCATTTCAGCCGTCGTCGGCCTGGCTTGCTTGAATCCTGATGGTGCAATGAGCAAGGGACTCACATCTGAGTATACCCTTCCACGCTTAGGGTGGACAAAATATTTAACAACAAGGGGTGGTGATGGACAGAGTTTCTGAATTAAGCAGAATACTCTCACCCAGTCAAGAGATCAGGGCTAGATCCAACACCGTTTTTTAGCTCACTGCACCATCCCAGTTCAGAACCTGGCTATATGCAAATTAGTCTGTTCCTGTCCCAGTGCATGATTTGAACAGGGCAAACCAAACTACCAAGCCAATTCTTACACTGGGAAGGAAACAAGCTTCCGGGGACCGGTTTCTGGCATTTCAGCCGTCGTCGGCCCGGCTTGCTTGAATCCTGATGGTGCAATGAGCAAGGGACTCACATCTGAGTATACCCTTCCACGCTTAGGGTGGACAAAATATTTAACAACAAGGGGTGGTGATGGACAGAGTTTCTGAATTAAGCAGAATACTCTCACCCAGTCAAGAGATCAGGGCTAGATCCAACACCGTTTTTTAGCTCACTGCACCATCCCAGTTCAGAACCTGGCTACATGCAAATTAGTCTGTTCCTGTCCCAGTGCATGATGGGAACAGGGCAAACCAAACTACCAAGCCAATTCTTACACTGGGAAGGAAGCAAGCTTCCGGGGACTGGTTTCTGGCATTTCAGCCGTCGTCGGCCTGGCTTGCTTGAATCCTGATGGTGCAATGAGCAAGGGACTCACATCTGAGTATACCCTTCCACGCTTAGGGTGGACAAAATATTTAACAACAAGGGGTGGTGATGGACAGAGTTTCTGAATTAAGCAGAATACTCTCACCCAGTCAAGAGATCAGGGCTAGATCCAACACCGTTTTTTAGCTCACTGCACCATCCCAGTTCAGAACCTGGCTATATGCAAATTAGTCTGTTCCTGTCCCAGTGCATGATTTGAACAGGGCAAACCAAACTACCAAGCCAATTCTTACACTGGGAAGGAAACAAGCTTCCGGGGACCGGTTTCTGGCATTTCAGCCGTCGTCGGCCCCGCTTGCTTGAATCCTGATGGTGCAATGAGCAAGGGACTCAAATCTGAGTATACCCTTCCACGCTTAGGGTGGACAAAATATTTTAAATAACGGTGATGGATCAAGCCCAGATCTTTGGACTGGGTAAGAGTGGTCTGCTTAATTCAGACACTCTGTTCATCACCACCCCCTTTTCTGAATCGTTTTTGGCCACTATAGGTGTGGCAGGGTATACTCAGACATGAGTCCCTTTCTCACTGCACCATCAGGATTCCGGCAAGCCGGGCCGAAGATGGCTGAAATGCCAGAAACCGGTCCCCGGTAGCTTGTCTCCTTTCTGGTGAAGAATTGGCTTGGTAGTTTAGTCTGCCCTGTTCCCATGATGCACTGGGCCAGGGACAGACTGATTTGCATATAGCCAGGTTCTGAGCTGGGATGGTGCAGTGAGATAAATACCATTTCAAATCTTTATTTCGGTCCCAGGACCATAAAAGATGTACACATAATATTACATCAGTAAAATCATATTACAATCATATTTTAAAATCAATTCAGATTTCTAAAAAAAAAAACAGTAGTAGTTACTGGAAAGGGACTCTATTACCATTATTCCCTGGCCGCCTTTAGCAGCCTTGTACGTATGAACCACATTGCAGTTAAAAAATTTGAGATTGCAAAGACAGTTGTCGGGGATAGATCAGTTTTTAAGACTCTGTATGCCGGTTGGAGCTGCCTGAAACCCAGATTTGTAAGCAGGGGGACAATCCAATGCTTTCTACTGTTCCGATATGCTCTACACAAGAACACAACATGCACATCATTCTCCTGTGAATTATCACATGCCGGACATGCCAATGTGTTAGGTTGTCTCGTCCATCCTTTTGTAAAGGACCTCCAAGGTAGAGCCCATACCTCCACTGCAAGAACAGTTTTCTTGTTAGAGGGGGCATGATGTAATTCAGGACGCATTCCATGTTAAAAGTGTCTTTACTTTGGATGAAATGAGAAGTTAGTGATCCCGCTTGGACGTTCGCAAGTACTCTCGCCAGCATGAAATCGTAATAAGTTTTTGAAAGCAATTTCCTAGCTAGTGCTGGCTCTTTCCGGGTCTGTCCATAGTACTGGCATTCCAAGGGACTCACACATGGTCTTTATGTATCTTATGCAGGGTATATTACTGGCTTTTGGGGTTAGTAACAAGTCCTGGAGCTCTGCTCTGTAGATTATCAGATCTTGGCTACTCCACAGGCGGTGCCAAAAGGTCAGTGGTTTGAGGCCGAGTTCCTCTGTTATTGGCCTCACGCCCAAGTCCAGTCTTAAAGGGAGCAGTGGTTTGCTTTCAGGGAGGATTGCTAACTGCCTAAGGAACTTGTTTTCGGCAGTTAGGAGGCTTTGAGAAGGTATATGGCCCCAGAGCTCTCCTCCATAGACAACTGCCCCACGGGCCTGCACTTTGTAAATTTGTATTGCAGGACCAAGCGGGCGGTAAAATGATTTACTAGCAATTCTTAGAATGCCACCCGCCCTCTGGGTTAATTTCATAGTGGATTTAGCTTGGTGCGCCCCCCAAGTCATGTTTTGGTTCAGGGTTATCCCCAGGTACTCAAACGTCTTCACCCTTTCCAGGCTTACATCTCCTATCCTAGGGTTAGGTCTATTGGTCGGCATTGGGTTTAAGATCATGAATTTTGTTTTCTGGGGGTTAACTTCAAGTCCCCTCTCCCCGCAGAATTCCAGGAACCTATCTAACACTCGCTGGATGCCCATAGGGGATTTGGACAGCAGCAGGGTGTCATTCGCTAACATTATTGCGGGGACCCCGCTGCCGCACACTTTCGGGGCATCAATGTTAGGAATCCTAGGCAGGTGCTCTATTACCCCATTCACAAAGAGGCAAAACAGGGTCGGTGCAAGCACACAGCCCTGCCTCACACCTCTGCAAACGGGGAACCTTTTGGTTAGTGTAGCACTTTTTCCGCACCTGACTTGTGCAAAGTTGTTTTGATGTAATTTTATGAGGATAGCCAATATGTCTTTTGGGATGCCATGTCTTGCATGACCTTCCATAGCTTGGATCTCGGCACCAGGTCGAAGGCGGCACGGAGATCCATGAATACCGTGTACAGGGTGCCGCCCTCGATCAGCGCTGTCTTCCAATATATGAGTTTTAGCCTGAGTATTTGGTCAATCGTTGAGACCCCCATCCTGAATCCCGCCTGGTATGGGCTCAGCGTGTTGGTTTCTTCTAGCCAGTTCTGAAGCCTATCTAACATCAGCCTCCCAAAGAGCTTCTGAGATACGTCAATCAAGCTGATTGGACGGTAATTGGCCGGCAGCAGAGGGGATCCCTTTTTGAATATAGGGACCACCTCTGCTCCCAGCCAAGTATCCGGAACCCCCATTCCTCCAAGGACTGCATTGAATATTTACGTCAGGTATGGGGCCCATATCCCCGGCTCCTGTTTGTAGAGGTCTCCGGGTATCCCATCAAGGCCAGGGGCTTTGGCCACCGAGAGCCCTGCGATGGCTGCCCGGACCTCTTTTACCGTAAATGGTTCACCTTCTTGTAGGGTCTCAAGGGTATATGGGGTATGCATCGGGTCGTCTTCCTCTATCGCATAAAGGGACTGAAAATGAGCCTCCCACGAGCTCGGGGCAATATTGAGCTCAATAGCTGTGGGAAGATCTTCCGAACCGTGATTCACAATTCTCCAGAATTTACGGGAGTCCCCGTTCCCTAGAGCTCTCATGAGTTTCTCCCAGTGGGCTTCATCCCACTCCACCCTTGCATTTGCCATAAGATTTTTGTGTGACCTTCTTCTTAGTCGTATTTCCTCCCTGCTGCGGCCTGCTTTGACAGCTAGCAGGAGGTCGTGTTTGGACTTACGGCACGTGGAGTTATACCAGGACTTTTTACATTTCCTGCCGCATCCATCATTCCCCTTGGTAAAAAGGTCTGCCTCCATTACATTGATGAGATCCTTGTGCGTTTGCCACAGAAGAGCCCTAGTGGCTTCATTAAAGGGTTTGTACCCAATAGCAGCTGCCTTTTCCAAAACTGGGGCATTTTTGTCATAGAGTCTGGGCAGCTTATCATCAGATGAAGCAAGTTTCTCCCACCTCACTCTCCTTCTGTTGCTCCCCAGGGCCAGTCCTGACTTTGGCCCTAAATTTATCGTTCCATCGTCCGCAATACCTGGCATGGCATATTCAAGTTCTAGGGCATTGTGGTCGCTGTCCCATCTATCAATTATCTTGAAATCGATTATGTGTGACCAAGATGACATTTGGACTAACACATAGTCCAGTCTGGATTCGATTCCAGTTTTGTTGTAGGTAAATTTGCTTGGGACGTCAGATTTCGTGCGGCCATTACAAGCCCTGAGGCCGTGGTTGATTGTGAGAGCTGTTACCTGCAGGGCAAGAGGGGTCCATGCCCTTGCGGGGGGGCCATGGTAGCCGGCACCAGCCACCTTGAATCCTCCTCTAAGGAGGGTCCATCAAGAAGGCCTGGTAATGGCTCGAAATGTACATTTAGGTCACCTCCCACCAAGTAAGGAAGCTCCCTGGGTATTTGACTCAAGAACACGGAGAGTTCTTCAATCGTGTTCAACTCCCTTGATGCTGGCACAGGTCTTGAATAAACATTAACTATTACGAGTTTGTGAGAGTTAGGCCATTCTATCTGGACCACAAGGATGTCATCTGAGTCTACGTTTAGGGCTTTAGCATTGCAACCCAGGTGGGTAGCCACCCAGGTTGCCAGCCCTCCTGATGGTCTACCCCGACCCCCCCACTTTGCAGGTTTTGTGAAGACTGCAAAGCCCTGTCGAGCATGCTCCTCTCTTGCCCAGGTTTCTTGGAATAGACATACGCTTCTAGAGTTGGTAAAGGAGGCCCATTCCTCACTTTCCAGCTTGGTGCCCAGGCCCGCCACATTCCACGAGATCAAATTCAGTGTCAAAGGTCGTGATGTTTCTTGGGGCTCAGTTTCAGCCAGCTTTATTATTTTTGTAATTTATTAAGCGCGGCGAATACCCGTGGGCGTCTCGGCGCTAAGTGATTACGTTAATTCCCTCGTCGCTCATAGAAACTGTTTTAGACTACTGTTCAAATAGCCAGGTTTTTAGTAATTTACGGAACTGCATAAGTGAAGGAGACGTCTTGATGCAGAGTGGCAAGGTATTCCATAGCTTTGATGCCGCAACCAGAAAGCGACGATCTCCCCAAGAAACTGTCTTGGATCGAGGAACCACTAGATGGTTCAGTGTGGTTGATCAAAGCAGTCTGGTTGGTTTATAAGGTGTCAACTGTGCCTTAAAAAATTGGGGAGCCTGGTCATGCAATGCTTTGTAAACTATGCATAAAGATTTCAATTTTATTCGGTTGCGGATCGTTAGCCAGTGGTATTTCTTAAGGGTGTCAGAAATTGGAGAGAATTTAGGTGTTCCTGAGAGAAGCCGTGCTGCTGCATTCTGCAGTGACTGAAGCTTGTTTATTATCCTGGTTTGGGCATTTAGAAATAGCCCGTTGCAGTAATCAAGGGATGTTAGAACCAGTGAACTGATTAGTGTTTTTGCGGCGGTGACAGGAAGAAATGGAAGAATTTTCCTAATCAGTTTTAATTTATGGTGGGCTGTTGCCGCTACCTTATTCGCACGTGCCATGAAATTTAGGTCCACATCGAATGTTACTCCTAGGTTCCTAACCTTGAGTGCTGGCCTGGGTGGCTCACCCATAGCTGATGGCCACCAGGTTGACGACCAATCAGGTCTAAGGGGTCCGAAAATTAACACCTCCGTCTTATCGGAATTTAGCTTAAGACAATTAGATGCCATCCACTCACTGATTGCGAGCATTCCGTGCCGAAATCGGTCAGCCACCTCTGGTCCATTATCTTTAATACCCAAAACCAGTTGGGTATTGTCAGCGTAGGAGGTTACGCTCATCCCATACGCTTTGATGACATTAGCAAGGTCCGACACATAGATGTTAAATAGTGTCGGACTTAGGGATGAGCCTTGAGGAACCCCACATGGTAATGACAGATTGATGGATTAATAAGGGCCAAGGGTGACTGCCTGTGATCTGTCGGCTAGGAAGGAAGCAATCAGGTTGCTCGCTGAATGATGGATGCCCATCTTTTCGACACGGTCGACAAGAGTGTTATGGTCGACCGTGTCGAAAGCCGCTGACAGGTCCAGCATGACCAGGACTGCTGTCCCACCGTGATCTCGGATGGTCCTGATGTCATCCGCAGCCTTGATTAAGGCGGTTTCAGTGCTGTGGTGTCTTCTAAAGCCAAATTGTGATTCATCCAATAGGTGGTGTGTCTCCAGGTACTCGACCAGCTGTTGGTTCATGGCCTTTTCGATCACTTTGGCTAAGAAAGGTAGGCTTGCAATTGGTCTGTAATTCTTTGGATCTGTCTTGTCCAAGCTAGCTTTCTTCCACAGAGGCTTCACGATCGTGTTCTTTAAGGATTCGGGAAAGATTCCGGATCCTAGTATAGCATTACAGACTGAAGTGATCACCGGGATAAGTGTGTCCATCACAGGTGGGAGAACTGAGAAAGGGCACGGATCCAGTATTGATCCGGTGTTAATAGTAGATACTATTTTTTTAGTTTGGTCTATGGTCAGTGGTTTAAAACTCGCGAATTCATTGTCATGTGCAGGCTTGGGGAGGGTGAGTTTAGGGGGTTTGAAGAAAAAGCCTGATAGATATCGTTGACTTTGGAAAAAAAGAATTTAGCCAATTCATCACAGAAGGATTGAGAGGCAGGCGGGGTAAGATCTGGTGCATTACCTGATAGTGTTCTAGTGATGTCGTACAGTTGTCTACTTGAATTTTTGGCTTTGTCGTTTTTTTCTGAGAAAAAAAAACAAACAAAAAAAACAGCTGTGTTGTTGGGGGTCCTAGTATGTCCTCGCCACTTGTTCCCTTGTTTGAGGCTGTGACGGTAATCTCTGCCCTCAGCTGATTAGAGTCTTGGCAGGTTACCTGGTCCTGAGGGGCAGCTGTATTTTCCCTTGGCAGGAGGGTGAGTCCCCTAGGGGTAGATCTATCCAGCTGTCAATCGCACTCATCGAGGTTGGAGAAAACGTTAAAACTATTGGAAATTTCTAACGGAGTGAATGGAATCAGATGGTCCATTCTCCTATTCCCCTGCGAATGATCCTGCCTCCCCTGAAGCGTGCCATAGTTCCTAGCGTGAACCGTGTTCCACCGTGGGGCATTCCCAATGGGCATGGGTCTAGGAACATGCCCAGTGTAGCAATTATTAGATGGGATAAACATATTGCACTGTGGGGGAGCTTGTGCTCCAGGATAGAGTGGGCGGTTCACAAAAGATCTTGGGTAGAAGTATGTTAGATCGTATGGGACTATGGCGTTGGTCCTGCTACCCTCGTACCCATTCAGTATGAAGCCAACAGCCTCAGGGTCCATAAAGTTTATTACAATAAGGTCACCATTCAGATTTTTTTCCCTGTTGCCCAGCCAGGGGAGACGTCTGACATGGATAATCTCTCCATTGATATGATATGGGAGTGGTCTGTTTTGTCCTAGCCAGTGCATAGTTTTATTTTTTAGCTGTGAGTACCCCTCCCTTTTCCCAGCCTCTATGGGGGGGACTCCTGTGAGTACAACCACGAAGGGCACTGCATTGGGTGGTAGTTCGGCGCGGGGACCCTGTATTTTGTTATTCGTCAAACAACTCTGCCTACCCCTCCCTGAGTGCCATTTATGAGTCGTGGGGTTAAACCCTCCCCTCTTGGGTTCATTAACAGCTTGGAAGACTGATTTTTCTACAAATGGCTGGTGAACCTGTTGTTGCGCTTGCTGTGGTGCAAGCGCTCTCAATTGGGTGGAAGCTAGATGGTTATTTGCTTTATTATTGCTTTTGTTATTGATGTTTATATTAGGACCCTTGGGGCAACCGTGGTGGGGACAGGGAGAGTTGGGGGAATTGGGTGAGTTGGGGAGTGGGCTATGGACGTCAGTAAAGGAGCTGGCTTAGCCGAGTTCATGAGAGGGCCAGGGCCAGGGCCAGGGCCCACATTAATACCCAGCGATGACTCTATATTCCCAAGCCGATGTTCCACCCTTTTCAAAATGTCCAGTATTGGAAGCATGGAGGACCTAAGTAGATTCTCCATGGGATCGCGGGGAATACAGGACAACAATGCCTCTTCTAGTGGGGGTGTTGCTGACCTTACTTCTCTTAGTAGGTCAGAAACAGGAGTTGCAATGTTAGGGACCGGGACCACGGATGTCAATGGCTCTAGACCAGATGTTACTATGGCCTCAGTTGAGGGAGCGGCTGAAACATTAGTTTTAATGGATTTGCCGAACTCTAAGCAACTGAGCTTATGCCTCTGCGGTGGCCCACCCTCCTTCTCCTTTTTGATGGAGGCGGGCCAGGGACTTTCGGTACCTGGAGCGTCTTGCCCTTCCTTTTTGTTAAGTCCTTAAGTGGGAGGGAGTGATCTTTGGTAGCAACAGGTCCTGCACTGGAAATGCCTGGGGCCAGCTCATCAGATGGAAGTGCAGTATTTACAGTATCAGATGGGGGCGGTGTTTCTCTGAGAAGCATGGGGAACTGATCTAGGGACAGAGGGTCCCTTTTTATGGTATCTGGAATGGTGTCGGGCAAGGTGAGTCCAGGGACTGTGTCAAGCACGGGTCTATTCTTCAAGCATTCAATGGAACGGCGGCGCTCGATCCTGCGCTCCGCCATCACGTTCTCCTTCTCCGTGTCCATAGCAGCCCTGGTAAAATAGTTCTCAAGGGTACCTTTAGTGCCCCCTGCAGGCGCAGTCATGGCGGTTGACATGGTAGGATACTCCTACCTTCCGGTAGCCTTGCAGTCTTCGACGAATGAAAGGGGGGTGGCCCGTCCCGTCCTCCTCCGTCCCCGGACGGCCACAGACGGTCCCGCCCTTGTCCCGGGCGCGCTCCCACGCAGCGGGTACACTATAGTCTTTTGTTAGCGTGGGAGGTGATTGGTGGGGTGAGCGGAGCCGGCAGGGAGAGCAGCCCAGCTGGTGATCCTCAGGCACGCAGGGACTCCTGGTCCACGGAGTCCCTGCCTTGTGCTCGCAGCCCTGCCGGTCAATTAGAAATGAGCCCCACCTGCAGCAACACCCGCGGTTAGAACCGCGCTGCGGGACCCGCGGAGCGGGTCCGGCGAGTTGCTACCGTTAGCCCCGGTAGTTGAAGCACGTAGGATATTGCAGCATCAGGCGGGTAGGTTTGGTGGCAGAGTCCGGTTCAAAAGTGTCCCCAGTGTCTTCCAATTAAAGCCCTGGTGACCCTACCACAATGTTGCTGCTCTTGCGTTTTAGAAAGAGAAGAGATAAATAACGGTGATGGATCAAGCCCTGATCTTTGGACTGGGTAAGAGTGGTCTGCTTAATTCAGACACTCTGTTCATCACCACCCCCTTTTCTGAATCGTTTATGGCCACTGTAGGTGTGGCAGGGTATACTCAGACATGAGTCCCTTCTCACTGCACCATCAGGATTCAAGCAAGCCGGGCCGAAGATGGCTGAAATGCCAGAAACCGGTCCCCGGTAGCTTGTCTCCTTTCTGGTGAAGAATTGGCTTGGTAGTTTAGTCTGCCCTGTTCCCATGATGCACTGGGCCAGGGACAGACTGATTTGCATATAGCCAGGTTCTGAGCTGGGATGGTGCAGTGAGATAAATAATGGTGATGGATCAAGCCCTGATCTTTGGACTGGGTAAGAGTGGTCTGCTTAATTCAGACACTCTGTTCATCACCACCCCCTTTTCTGAATCGGAGAAATTGTAGGGGCACAGGATCTCCGAACCACTTGCTAAGGGGGTGCACCAAGTTAAACTGATACTGGCAGAAAGTACTGACCAATATAAATCCAATTTTTCCCCTGATATTCCACAGTTCCCCTTATTTATCCTCCTGGGCATTCCTAGCAGGGAAGCCTGCATACCACGATCAGCGAGAGGCAACGCGAATACTCTATCCATGTGTGCTGCCAGAGTGTCAAAGTTGACACCTATGTAGTAAAGCTTGCAGCCATTTGTTATGGTATGCCGAGAATGGTACGAAAATGTCTTCCTTCTTGGTAGCAAAGGCTGGTAGTCCAGACTTGTCTTATCTGAGCTTTCGAAGAAATCTTAAAACTTGTTTTTTTTATCAGTAAATGTGCTTTTAACTATTCGCTTTCTAGCAACTTGTGTGCTAGGAGCCGGGAAACCTTTTTTGGGTATCTGCGCGTATTACAAATTTAATTTAATAATAATAATAATATTCTATCTCGCCTGGACTATGGTAACTCACTTTACTAGAGAGCTCCTAAGGCCACAATAAGGAAACTGCAGATAGTACAGAATTTCACGGTTCGAATACTATAGAACATGCCTACGCATCAATCTGCCCGACAAGCAATGTACTTCCTCCACTGGCCCTCTGGACCCATGAGAATTAAATTTAAATCAGTTTGCATCGCCCAAAGGGCAATTCTTGGCAAAGGCCCTTTGATCTCCTGCTCACTGTTACCTCCCTACACTTCCAGGAGATCTTTGTGATCCTCCAATGTCCATTTGGCCAAGATTCCCATAATCAAGAAGGTAAATTATGGAGGTGATCCTTCACTTATAATGTGGCCAAATTGTGAATCAACCTCCCCCTCTCCCCCCTTTCCATTGATTGATCAAAAAGTAATTTCATTTTCAGAAATCACTTAAGGCTTGGCTTTTCCAAGACAGGTCCCTTTAAACCTCCTCAACGAGTCTGTGTCACACTACCGGCACTGGGATCACCACGGGTAGCTATGCGCTCTATATGTGCTTTATAGAATTAAATTATAGGCTTGTGGAGAGAGAGACAGACCCAAAATATGGGTCTTGGCTCAACGGATTACGGCATCTCCTAGGCATGGGGAAACTCTCACAAAATATTGGAAAACATGGGGGGCTTCCATCCCCTTCCTATCACAGGAATGTAGAGAACTATTGTGTCCCTAGTATCTGAGGGTGCTTTGTATTACACTACACTACAATAAACTACACATTAAGATGTCAATACTGCTCTATAGTTGCCTACACCGGGAGACTCAAAGGCCCAAATTTATGTTTCCACGGCCATGTCCATTAATGTGTGGTCAATAGTGCGAATTGCTCTATCTTGTGATAGATCCCAGAAGGGGAGGGGAGGGTTAGGTGGGTTGGTTGGTTGTGTTGTATGTTTCTGTAAGTTACTGATGACGCAGCATGCTTATCACCCCGCAGGCCAGTGGTTGTAGGTGGAAGTAGGGGAAATCTGGATGACCATAAAAAGATTTTAACCAATAGTTTTTTGTCTACATATTTAGAACGCCTCTTCTTCAATCACTTACCTCCTATGATGTGTTTTCCTAAAGGGTATATTCAGAGGCAGCCTCCTCAGACTCCAACACTTGGCGGGATATTTTTCAACATATCCTTCTCATCACCCCACCCACTTTAGCCGATGTAGTAAAGGTGTTCGAGCAATCCAACTCTTCCTTGGAGAGATCACACAAAGAACAAAGTGCCAAAGCAGGCGCCCTTGCATCAGAGTGCAAGGATGTCTGCATTATAAGGAGGATTGTTTTTGTGCAAGAAGGGGCACCTTCCTGCACAACAGAAATCCCCTGAGACTTTTTCCTTTTTCTATGTGTCCTTCAATATGTAGCAAACATAAAAAGAAGAAAAAACGAAGAGAAATAAAAATATTTCTCCTCGTTACGCCTCACCTGGGTAGGCGTAGATTTTTTGTTGCATTCTCAGGTCTAACACTTATGGTAGATCTGGGAATGCGTCAAAATCCATGGCTATTGCGTGGGACCCCCCCCCCCCCCCCCCTCAGGGGAATGCCTGCCTGGCAGAGTAATGAAATCCAGTGATTTGCGCGGCATTGCAGATTGCGAGATTTATGAAGCCGCTCGGTGCCATGTAAGGCATGGCTTCATAAACATGATTTTAATTTCTGTCGCTCCTGCACTACATTGTGTGGTGTAAGATCATTGCAAAGGGGTTTGTAAATATGTCCTAAAGGTCTTTTTACTTTTTCCGCGCTCCTTCCAAGCTAAGTAAGGCGTAGATAGTAAACCGATAATACAATCTAAAGGCCTCCCAGCAGGGTCAGAAGCTTGTCCATCATGTGCCCTTCCTTTCAAAGTGCATGTGCCAGGGCGTCACACCCAAGTAAACACAGACTGCAATATTAGTCACGGCTGCGATACCCTGTTCAGTTCATTTTTCCAATCCTTACAAAGTGCAATTGCAAAAGCCATCCACAGTACAAAACATGTCTCGGCCGCACCGCAACCAGAAGTATGTGTAGGCGGGCATGGCCCTCTGCTATGATCAAACATAAATAAAGAATGATACTTATCGGGAAAATGTACAGTATGCTTGTTATACAATGCTATTATGTATTTTAAAAAAAATGTGTGTGATTGTTTGTATAATCAGCTATCAATCCCCAGAAAATTGTGATGTAAGAATATTGAAAAACGGACATCGCAAGCGCATATAGGAAAGTCTAAATTTTCTATTCTTAACTCCACATTTGCATGACTTGAAGACACATACATTGCCTAAGTACATATATTTTTAGTACGATGTAGAAAATCTATGCCTACCTGCCTATATTTTGAGTTCGATATTCTGTCCTCAATATTCTGTGCCATCAATGTTCTGATTTCGATATTCAGATGCACACCATAGGATTCCATGTGAAGGAATACATGATTTTTTTAAGGTACATTTTACAGCAAACTTAATAGACTTTCCACGATCCAACTCTCTACCCAAATTAATTTGATGGGATTTAAAGTAGAGGAGGATAACATTGTAAAGTCAGCTGACTCACAACTTTGTTTATTTTTTGTAAACTGTTGAAGCTCGGTGAAGTGCAAAGTTTGATTGTTTTTATTTAAAGATAGAAGCCAGTTTCAGCTGAGAGCCCTCCCTCCCACACGTCAAACCTGAGGTGGTCGATTTCCAGCCCACACACTGTTTGCAGGAAGATGTTCTACCTGGCCCATTCTTCATCAGAAAATCATTACACCCGGAAGTCCCTAAGGGATAAACCTTACCTCAAGTAAAATTAAGAAACGTAATATGCTTCGTAAAAAGTGGAGTTTTCCTAATACTTCCCAAATTATTAGTAATTTTTTAATTTACCTTGCCACTGATTTAAAATAGTTTTCACAGAGTTTTGGGCATATCCCTCAGGGACATTTTAGGGAATTAGTGGCGAGCAGTGTGTTTTTAGGGTAGAGCCTGCGTGAGCAGCATGCCCCAGTGAATGCAGGAAGCTGTTGTGGGATCACTGAAATATTATCGACGGGCACATTATCGACTTACCAAAATATCGTTGACAAATTATCGACGACAAAAATATCGACTTACTATACTTATTACACAAACTACAAAAATATCGAGTAAAAAATATCGAGTACTAACTATATTGAATACATAAATATCGCTTAAATAAATATCGACTACAAATATATCGTTGGACATGAAATTAGCCCTAACACTACAAAAATATCGACTACAAAAATATAGACTACCAAAAAAATTATCGAGTTCATGTTTGTACACTTTTCTTTCTAAAATACCATCTTTATCATCAATAAAAGTCATTTCTCACTAAAAAAAACATTTCACATATAATACCTGTTACTTACATAAAATTACTATTAATCCACATTTGCTATACATTCTATTACATGCATTTTATCATTTTCTACTATTCTTTGCATTTTACTAACATTTTCATTACTTATTTTCACATATAAATATATTTCATTTAAACACGAACCTGCTTTAATGCGGGAATAACCACATACCACCATTCTCACATCAACAAACACTCCAATTAACTAAAAAAAATTCAAACTAGCCTATACTATGCTTCCTTACATCCTACAACCAATCAAATCAAAGCACACATAACACATATACTATAAAAGGGATACATGCATTCTACCATTTGTTGCTGCTACCTCTCTGGAAAGTAGATGCCAACACTCTGAAGATTTTGTTGCAGAATAAACATCTTTAAAGATCCAGCTCACTAGCTAATTAATCAAGTAAGTAACACAGCATTTTTGTAGAAAACTAAATTAGAAGTGCACTATTTTCCTTACATCTCCTAAGTCCTAAACTTATTTTATTTTCATCTCTTCCTACTTTTCTGATAGAAACTACTCCAACACAATTCCTATTACATGGTCATATTTCTTCAAGTGCAAAATCAGATAGTAAGTATATAATAATTCTCTGTTACACACCAACTGCTGTTTTTAAACACTAATTTACAAGAGTATTTAATTTTTAAAAACATTATATTTACAGATATACTGAAATTGTGCTATTTCTACAGCAAAAACGATAAAACTACACTAATTACACATGTAAGTATAGATGTGTTTGTTATAAAACTGCCAATTTCATTAATGCACATTTTTAAACAACATATCTTGCTTTTTACATCTTCCCTATAGATCATTTGAAAGATCCAACATCAACTATACCAAAACACAAGAATACCCTTCTGAAAAATGTAAGTATAATTGTAATTTGCCAAAAAGTGGGCACAAAAAACGCTAACTATATTATTAACACCAAGTTATATATTTTGTATTGCCTCTACAGATATTCAGAAAACATCATACATCTATTCTACATATCATATGAAAACATCCTACACAAAATATACCAATATACAAGAATAGCCTTGTAAAAAATGTAAGTATACTTGTCATTTCTCTAAAACTGCCGAAATAAACACAGACTATGTTCTTAACAACATGTTATCTATTTTATATTTCCTCTACAGATATTCTGAATACATCATACAGCTATTCTACCTACAACAAAGAAAACGACATATTTAGAAGTTAGTATACGTTTAAATCTGTTACATTTCCAAACGGGTCAGTATTAAAATTATAATATTTTGCTTTTATTTCTTCTATCTACTCTACAGATCATACCTATACTAAATTGATGTACTCCAGCAATTACTACTATTCTACTATTTAAACAAGTAAGTATATGTAATGTTTACATCAAATGCACTAGTAAGCAAAAATGACAACTGCTTTTGAGTAGGAAATACGTTTGTTATATGTAAACATTAACGTTGCTTTTCTATATTTTCATACCAACAGCAAATAAAGACATACATACAAGAACATCATTGAAAAGACATTTCTGCTTCTGTGACTACTACTTTGATTAACTGTAAGTATAAATGCATCAATAATGATGTTAGCACCACAAAAGTTAAAAAATGTGTTCTGATTTTGTTTCTTTCTACTCTTTCCTAGAACAAGTAAATCAAAATGACTGAAGGTGCAGAATTTGTCATGTCTCATAAAAATAAATTACTATTATGCTACATGGGTTATGTGTATAATCAGGAGAGACAAAGTGGTAGAAAGGTATTTTAGAAGTGTACCAAATATTACTCCAACAAATGTTATGGGAGGGCCACTACTGAGGAAAGTAATGTGCTATTTACTAGAGAACATAATCATCCCCCAAATGTCACAGAAATTGAAATTAGAGATGCTTTAGAAAGTATTAAAAGTGCTAGCACACAAAGTGACAAACCCACCACACAAATCCTTAAAGAGGAACTGGTAAAAATCCCAGCCCATGCTTCAGGTCAACTACCCTCTATTGACTCCCTGAAACGCACAATTGCACGCACTAAACGACTCACTAGCACAACCCAACCCAACCCAACTTGTTTTGAGGAAATTATTATTTCACCCGAAATGGCCATCACACACAATAAATATAAATTTATTCTTTTTGATAATGAAAGCAGTACAAACAGAATAATTAAGTTTGCAACTGCAAGTAATTTACGAAAAATCCAACAGTGTCCCCAATGGATGATGGATGGAACATTTAAACCCTGCCCAAAACCTTTTTACCAACTGTATTCCATCCACGGTTTATACCATCATTCTAACATACCTTTCATTTACTGTTTGCTACCCAACAAACAGCAAACAACTTACACCGAAATTTTAAATGTTCTCAAAACGGAAATCAATAATTATTTTCCCGAAAAAATAATTATTGATTTTGAATTAGCTATGATTAATAGCATTTTGAGAACATTTCCCCACACAGCAATCCAGGGTTGCTATTATCATTTTAATCAGAGTATATGGAGGCATCTCCAAAAATCTACTTTAAGTATACTATACTCTACAGATAGCACCTTTGCCTATCAAGTTAAAAAGTTAATAGCCCTGGCCTACGTCCCTGTTACAGATGTTGCTGAACATTACAATTTATTAATTGACAGCGCATATTATAAGAGGAATGAGGATAAACTAACACCATTGCTAGACTATTTTGAAGACACTTGGGTGGGAAGGTTGCACAGATCAGGACATCGACGCCAGCCCAAATTCCAAATCCCTTGGTGGAATGTCTATCTCAGTACTTTAAACCAAGAGGCTAAAACCAACAACAGTGTTGAAGGGTGGCAGAATGCTTTCCAAGCAACTACAAACAGAGGCAAACCCACATTCCATAACCTTCTAGAAGCTTTGAAAAAAGAACAAAGCTATCAGGAACTAAGAATGGAACAATCAGTGTCACAAATAGGTCCAAAACTCACTAAACAAACCCAACAAATGTTCCGACTACTTCAAAGTCAAGTCACATTATACCCTACAACTAGAGGATTAGAATACCTGGCAATAATAGCTAAAAGTCTACTATAAAAATGTAAAGTAAATATACAAATGTCTTCTTACAATAATAATAAAAATTACATGTCATAAACATATATAATGAATTATAAATAAAACATATTTGTTTGACAAACGTTTTAAATTTATGTAAAAAAATTCGTAACAAATATGCAATGTTTATAATTTTTTATAACATACACATAACATTAAAAATCGACATTTCCCACCCAATCAAAATTGTACAATAAATACTTACAATTTTTGGATTTGAGAGACGCAATCAAGGAAAAATCAATCCATACAATCCAATCCAATATCTTACTATTCCAATATGGGAAACCCTCAAAAACCCGAAAATAAGATGTAAAACGTAAAAAAACGCTCCAGGAAATCCCGAAAACAGTAGTGTGGACACTTTAGGATTTAAAGTTATATACACACTATTTTAAAAAAACGGTCACGCATATCAATGTATCAATCCGAATCGAAACCCTCAAAAAAACCCGAAAAAGGTTTAAAAAGTGTAAAAACCGCTCCTGGCAAACACGAAAAATAGGAGATAAATGTCAAAATATAAGCATAATAACTTAAACATTTGTTTCCCCGTTAAAAAACACGCTTCCTTTCATGTAGTTTTCATGCGAGGAACCGAAACCTGTAAAATAACATACATAACGAAAGCCACCCACAAATACCCCCTTCACATTTGTAAATATACTAACAATGAACATTAACCATGTAAGAAGACATTTCCGAACACTTAAAATTAGACTTGAAGGAAATAAAGCACGACACATCTCTAACGGAGACTTTTCACCCAAACGCTACTTAAACTATTAATACATACACCAAAAAACACTACAGAGTTCGATTATACCCTCAAACATGACCACTTACTTATAATTTGTAGTTAAAAATAACCTTACCTCTCTCCACGCGAAGCAACTCCCAACCGCGAGCTTCTCCAGTCCTGAATGGAGCGCAATAACCTTACGCGGTAAAAAAGTAGTCCCCTTTACCCATTTGTGTAAAAGGATAATAGAATAAACAATGTCATATGGAAAATATATAATACATACACATGTATAATGTAACAAATTAATACACTATACTCATGACAATTTTCCTTTATTAACAAAAATAAAAATATTTAATATAAATTAATATATAATATGTATTATATATTAATAATATTAAATAATTATGTAAGACTTTGAATAAAAGATGTAAATATTTTGTTATTGTGTATATTTATATGAATAATTTTGTGTATAATTTTAATAAAACATTATAAATGTTTATGGTAATAATTAATAATGATAAATAATATAACTTATTTATTGTTATTAATATAACATTTAGAACCATTTAGTATATAAAGAATGGCTTGAAAAAAAGTATCTATTTTATCTGTGAATGTATATATTTTTGTTAATAATAAATGAATGTTTATGTTTATTAATTAATAATAATAATAATTAATAAAATAATTATTATTTTTATTAATTATTACAAAAAGTTTTTTAATTATTTCTAACTATAACAAAAGTATATAATTGCTTTACTAATATTTGGTCAATACCAGATATTATAATTAAACATATTGTTTCCCTATACAATTATAAACTTTACAACCAAATCGATTTATATGTTTTATGTAAAAACAACATTATGTGAAATATACACCAAGAAATTTTTTTTTTGTATTTCAATGTATCCTAACAAATGTAATAATAGTCATGTTACTTGTTAAAAAGAAAAATGTATTATATATATTTTATTATATTAATATTTAATATTAACATTATTAAATATTAATGTAAGAAATGTATAACAAATCATTGTTTTATGTATTTCTATATAAATACTTTAAATTGTAAGTGACTGATGGGAATATGTAAAATTTACTGAAAGAATCTAGTAATCAAATTTTTTTTTAACATTGACAACATGTATATAAATGTAAAGATGTTATTCTGTGAATAATAAAAGTCAAAAAAATGTGATGTTATATTTGTTTGTGATTGTATTGTAGTACACAATAAAAAATTAAAAAAATGTTTAATAAAGTTATTTGAAAACATCCATGTTGCATTAATTTTTAATATTAAAATACAGTAATGAACAAATGTATACAAATGTGCTGCACACTGACCAATTTTATATGTATTATTACTACTCCAGTCAATCTAATATCATAGAAGCTGCAGGACAGTAGCAAAACATTATTTACTATTCCTACTACACTCAAGGTAATACCATAAAATGTGGTGGAGACTGACCAATGTTTTTTTATTAATCCAACTCCAGTGTAGGTAATATTACTGATGGTGCTGGACACCAACCAATTAATAATTAGAATTCCAACTCCACTCTAGCTACTGTCTGGAAACATGCTAATACATATATTGTTTTGATCAAAATAAAGCGTACTAATGTAAAGTTATAATAATTGCTATTTTTGTGTAATAGATTTAATGTATCAGTGTTAAGTTACACTATACATCAGCACTGTAAAATACCCCAAACTGTCCCAAAACACTAAAAAGACCCCTTCACCCTAAAGGCCAAAACTGACCCAGAACCCTACAAATACCCCTTTATCAACAAACTGAAAACTGACCCAGAACGCTACAAATACCCCTTACCCACAAACTGAAAACTGACCCTGAACCCTACAAATACCCCTTTACCCACAAACTGAAAACTAACCCTGAACCCTACAAATACCCCTTTACCCAAAAACTAAAAACTGACCCTGAACCCTACAAATACTCCTTTACCCACAAACTGAAAACTGACCCTGAACCCTACAAATACCCCTTTACCCACAAACTGAAAACTGACCCTGAACCCTACAAATACCCCTTTACCCACAAACTGAAAACTGACCCTGAACCCTACAAATACCCCTTCACCCACAAACTGAAAACTGACCCTGAACCCTACAAATACTCCTTTCCCCACAAACTGAAAACTGACCCTGAACCCTACAAATACCCCTTTACCCACAAACTGAAAACTGACCCTGAACCCTACAAATACCCCTTCACCCACAAACTGAAAACTGACCCTGAACCCTACAAATACTCCTTTCCCCACAAACTGAAAACTGACCCTGAACCCTACAAATACCCCTTTACCCACAAACTGAAAACTAACCCTGAACCCTACAAATACCCCTTTACCCACAAACGGAAAACTGACCCTGAACCCTACAAATACCCCTTTACCTACAAACTGAAAACTGACCCTGAACCCTACAAATACCCCTTCACCCACAAACTGAAAACTGACCCTGAACCCTACAAATACTCCTTTCCCCACAAACTGAAAACTGACCCAGAACCCTACAAATACCCCTTTACCCACAAACTGAAAACTGACCCTGAACCCTACAAATACCCCTTCACCCACAAACTGAAAACTGACCCAGAACCTCAAAAAAACTCCTTTACCCACAAACTGAAAACTGACCCTGAACCCTACAAATACCCCTTTACCCACAAACTGAAAACTGACCCTGAACCCTACAAATAGCCCTTTACACAAGAACAGAAAACTGACCCTGAACCTCAAAAAAACCCATTTACCCACAAACGTAAAATTTTCCCAAATCCCACTAAATACACCTTTACTCACGAACAGAAAAATTACCCTGAACCCTAAAAAATTAACCTATAACAAAAACTATGAAACTGAGCCAGAACACTATAAATAAAACTGAACACAACATTAAACATTAATATATAATAAAAAAAAAAATATTTTACAAAAACAATAATAAAATATATTATCACATTAGCTATAATAATAACTTTGATTAATTAATATTGTTTAATTCCAATGAATTAATTAATTAACATCAACATAAATTAACACATTACATTTAAAAGTATCCAATTAATGTAATTAAGTCATTATTATAAATTAATTACCAATTAATTTTTTTAAATGATATGCAATATATTAATTACATCATTAACTAATTATAATTAATGTGTTAGCAATTTATAAATGTAAATAATATGCTAATTCTTAATTAAATAAATCACTAATTATTAATAATTAATAACCAATGTATCAATTAAAATCATATACAAATCAATTTATAAAAATAATAATTATTAATAATTAATTAATCAATTAATCAATTAAATTATATGCTAAATAATCAATTAAACAATTAACTAATTAATAATAATTAATTACCAATTAAAATCTAATTAAAACAATTACCAAACATATATTAAATAATTCATTATTATTAAATTACTTCCCACCCTATTCCCCTATAAACCCACAACCCGCTCCTAAACATTAAGTACTATTTATTTATATATTATATATATATTATTTTATAAAATCAATATTTTCTAACATTTTCTCGATATTTTTTACTTTCACTATATTTCGATATTTTGTCTGGTCGATATTTTTGAGTCGATATTTTTGTATTCGATATTTTTGGGTCATTTTTACAGTCGATATTTTGTCCAACGATATTCCTATAGTCGATATTTAGTTAATGTCGATATTTTTCCGTCGATATTTTGTCCATTCGATATTATGTAGTCGATATTATGTTATGTTACCGCTGTTGTGTTCAGGAAGGGGCTCGCCTCCAG